>NC_068369.1:20889974-21189974 GCF_020536995.1 Dreissena polymorpha | reverse complement strand
ATCAAATGAAAACTACTTCAATTAGAGAGCGGACACCATGATATTTGCTTGAAACGCACTAAGTGACATCGTGACCTCGTTTTTGACCCGGCATGACCCATATTTGAACTTGACCTACATATCATCTAGACACAACTTCTGACCAAATTAGGTGAATATCGGATGAAAACTACTTAAATTAGACAGCGGACACCTTGCTTAATGCTTGAAATGCACTAAGTGACCTCATGACTACGTTTTTGACCCTGCATGACCCATATTTGAACTTGACCTACATATCATCTAGACACAACTTCTGACCAAATTAGGTGAAGATCAGATGAAAACTACTTCAATTAGAGAGCGGACACCATGCTAATGCTTGAAATACACTGAGTGACCTCATGACCTCGTTTTTGACGCTGCATGACCCATATTTGAACTTGACCTACATATCATCTAGACACAACTTCTGACCAAATTAGGTGAAGATCAGATGAAAACTACTTCAATTAGAGAGCGGACACCATGCTCAATGCTTGAAATGCACTAAGTAACCTCGTGACCTCGTTTTTGACCCGGCATGACCCATATTTGAACTTGACCTACATATCATCCAGACACAACTTCTGACCAAATAAGGTGATGATCGGATGAAAACTACTTCAACTAGAGAGCGGACACCATGCTAAATGCTTGAAATGCACTAAGTGACCTTGTGACCTAGTTTTTGACCCGGCATGACCCATATTTGAACTTGACCTACCTATCATCTAGACACAACTTTTGACCAAGTTTGGTGAAGATCGGGTGAAAACTACTTCAATTAGAGAGCGGACACCATGCTTAATCCTTGAAATGCACTAAGTGACCCCGTGAGTAAGTTTTTGACCCACAGTGTTTTTTTTCACCATTTTGGGAATGGGGCTGGGTCCCTTTGAAATGGAAAAATTTACAGCGTTTGGCTAACATTGGGAAATTAGTGTTGTTGTTGTTTTGCTCACAAATGCTTCAAAATTGAGGAAACAAGTGTGTCTAGTATTATATTTACTAAGATTGATTTTGTATGATGGGGGATGAACAAAATATTGATGTAAAAAAAAATTAAAAAAAATTGTAGTTTGTTTTGGTTCGATTGGGAATTTTTAGCTCCCATTTGGGAAAAATATATACTTTTTACATTGGGAATGGGTCCGGTTACCGGACCAGATTTTGAATGAAAAAAACACTGACCCAGCATGACCCATATTTGAACTTGACCTAGATAATGTCTAGACACAACTTCTGACCAAGTTTGGTGAAGATCGGATGAAACCTATTTTAATTAGAGAGCGGACACTGATGTGGACGCCGCCCGCCGTCCGCCATGGGTGAAACTATTCTACGTCCCGTTTTTAAAAACGGGCGTATAAAAATGATCGCCAGTTAACCCTGCCCTTATACGCATTCTTGTTACAGATTGGATGCAGTTTGCAGGCGATTCGATAGTTGCCAGAGAATTTCTCGTGTTGCATCTGTGTCAGCATACAAGGCTGTGTGATGTGACTTTATTATTCGATAGTTTAATATCTCTTAACAGTGGGTGATCTATTACCTCATGTTGATTTTATGGCGAATAAGCGCGGAGCACGGATAACAGAATGAATGACCAGATTGACTGTTTTGATTTGTACGTCCCTTGTATTAGAAAACAGATGCGGATTAACAGACGTCCAAGTGACTTCCACCATTTGTAAAACAGACGTACAACTGCCGGTTTGGGGTGTAATTTACGCCCGGGCGTCTATAAACGGAAGCGCTGGGACATATATACAGATTTTGCAGACAATATTGGGTATTACCCGTATAACAAATTTTAGACAATTGGTTAGTGGACCTTTTCTTATTTCTGTCATTTTAACACTGTGAAACTATCAAAGCAGAAATTAGCTGTGACACATGACACCAGACTAAAAATGAATACATGTGACAATTAACACCAAATTGTATTACTTTTTGTCCATCATTTGCGGAGTCCAGACTGAGCAGTTCGGGCTAGTAAACTTTGGTTCGGGCTAGTGAAAAATTCCATCTGGTAGCCCAAACAATCTAGTGAATCTAAACAAAAGTGAAATTCGCAGATTTTCAGAAGAGTAAAAAACATACAGTGCATTCATTCCTATTTAAATATAAATAGTTCACACACATACAACATATATTGTCTGACAGTATAAATCGCTGCATATGGGAGGCAAACAAAAAAGCATGCACTCAGGTATATTCACACTCGCCGTCACCAGTTAATATCAGATCCTACAGAAAAAGAAAAAATAATTTCCCTACCTACCGACAGTCCAGGATTTTTTATCTGACTTTGGGGAAAGGGGCTGGCCTTTTTTTAGACGAAAAAAATCTAGCAAAACGCTGGATTTTGGGGAAAAAATCGCACGAAACGCCGGAATGTGGGGAAAATAATATAAGTCTAATATAATCAATTTAACATATTTTACTGTATTTAAAACAAATTCAAGGCAACATATAATTTAATTATGCAATATTATTCTATTTTCTACAGTGGATCAGGTTAACTAATATATCTAAAGGCTAAAAAAAAAAAAAAAAAATTTTTTTTGGGGGGGGGGGGATTAAATTCTGGGGGGAAATTTACCAGCTGAGGGGAAAAAAATTTGAGAGGAAAGGGCGGGTCCCAAAGAAGGAAAAAAAACCTGGACACTCATTTTTTTAGCCCGTAACCATAAACAAACATGTTTTTTTATTTAGCCTCCACAAATATTTTATAAATATATTATGACTATGAATCATTACATGTATAAACATAATTATTAATCTTTAGTCTTTATATTTGTTGCGTCTTTTCCAAATGTTTATTGTCTGTAATAATAATAAACAATCAATTATCTTGAAAGTGTCGAACCGCCATCTTCAAAATGTTTTCTTGTTGAGCCGTGAATTCTGATTGGCTAGGCCAATTTCAAGATTTGCATACCTTTAAATAGCGTTAAAACTGACATTGCAGAGGTTAATTTGTTGTGAAAAAATGTCAACAGATGACGTACATGTAGTATGAAAAATGCTCATAAATAAACAATTTTTGGTTAATAAGGAACACTATCGTTGAGTGACCCAAATCGGCGCTGCCCTAATTCGACGTGATTTTTGTTTTGCTTCTGTTTGATACATAAGCGACATCCGTTGACGTCACACAATAGCACATGGTACACTACGCACAATTTACTATACAGTGCTTTCCACAGGCAATTTAACGGTCCCTCTGCAGGGCGCTTTAATTTTGAAATCAGAGTCCCGGGGCGCCTGAAATTTTCCGATCGGTGTATTCTGACAGTTATTGCAGCTTAAGATCAAAGCGATATCGACTTCGCTGAAAATTTTGAAAAATTACGATCCTTTGTCGCTTTACCCAACTAAAGGCAGAGCGTTGCTGTATAAGAAAATCAATATTGGACAATGAGAGCGCACGCTTTGTATGAGCGACAGCAGTAGGTAGGCAGTACCTGCATTTTAATCATGCAGACAACTCGTGACGTATATGTAATTGCCACAGAAATCTTAGCCAGTTACTTAGAAGACTGATGATGGCAACTGACCGCAATCCTCGTGGGCAACGTGAATTTCATGCATAATTCATAACGCAACTGTTAATAATATTTGTTGAAATCTCAAATGGGAATAATTTAAGTAATCCGAAACCCATTCCTGTAAGTCGATGTTAACGCGTTTTTAATCCGAAACACAGTTTCGAATGTAAATGTTACCACAGCGTTTAAATATTCTTGCTTCATATTAGAAGTGCAAATTTATTTTGTGTCGAATCAATTTTAAAGAGCGCGAAAATTATGCATGTACAACGTCCTGTCATTTGCATAGAAAGCGTGCGTGTATTGAGCGTTTTAAGCACAATACACGTCAGGGGATTGACGCTTGTTCAGAGGCAATATTTCATCAAATCTATAAATAGTCACCTAAAGTTTATTTGATACTATAGAAAATGGCAAGGTTTGTGTTACAGAAATAATCCAGAGCTTTAATCGTAAATATTTACCAGAAAGTGATTTATAAAAACGGAATAAACAGGATTATCGGGTAATAAGTATACAGTAATAGAGTCGGGTTGAAACGAAAGTATTGGGGATTTGTTCGAGTCGGGATTTTACTATCTATGCGGTAAAGTTTTAAAACAATTAAATAATATATATTTTTAAATGACTGGGGGATTTTCTTGAAGAGTCATAGCGCACCAAATGACGTCTTTTGATGCTGTTTTTCTTTGAGATATAACGCACCACAGAATGTCAATTGACACGTTAAATTTTTAAAAAATCAACATCGGTAGGGGACACCCCTCCCGAACCACCCGTCAGCCCCGGGGCTCCTGACAAAAATCCTGTGAAAAGCACGGCTATAGTTGTTTTTTGCTATGCGGAAAATAGCGGGTTAAAAGGTAAGATATGGTTGATTGGCTTGCAATTGATGGATTTTTATGTATTTTACTTCATGCAAAAGTTTTGAACACTTTACACCCAATTGTCTTTGTAAATAAGAATGTGGGATAATGCATCGGTTTCGTCTGCAAAAGTTCACCATTTCATTCATAAGTCACGTGACTGCCATTTGACAAAACATCGTATAAATATATTAATTTTCATTATGAAAAAGGTGTACGCGTAAACTTTGATTTGAAGTCCGGATATGTTTTTGGTAATGCTGTAATACAATTTTAACTACATGAAGCAAGTGTTTATGTTGGTAATTGCATATTATGTTTATTACTTATTCTCATTTACTTAATTATAATTGTAGGTTCCACAAAAGAAGTACAGGTTATATTCACCTACTTCCCTAAAAACAGCTTATCACAATGGGTTGCTGACAGGGTCCCCTATTAAAACCACTGCCAGAAAGTATGGCATCCCAAAATTAAAAACCTTAATTGATTTAATTGATTTCAGTTCCATATTGCTTTTACAGTGATACAAATTTAAGTACAATAAACACGAGTTAATTTTTTATGCAATCAGTCTACACCGGAGTGATATTTACATTGAAATCACGTAACCAATCATATGCGTCGTTTTTGGCACTCTCAACAAATATGGCCACCATTACATAGACTCTGGTCATTTCGTTTTTCAACAAATTTTTGTTGATAACACATTCAATTGAATTTAAAATGTGTGAATAAAAGGTAAATGTGTAATGAAATAACAAAATTAATTACATAAATCCCTATATTGAGCAACAAAACTTCAACAAACTGCTTGTATGCGTCGAAATTCGGCACTCGAGGATACATGAAGAATTTATAAAAGAGGATATATTTGATAAGAGCTCTGATGAATTAAAATATTGACTGTTTTTTTCTAGTTTTTGATCAGCCAAACGATGGTGACCTAGTCAAAACTTTTCTGTAACCACTGCATAATTTGGGAACGTTATATCACGTAATTTCATCTCGGTAACCACCACTCAACAAGAACCTACCATAAAGACCGTAAAATCGTGTGTGGAATGCAAACTGGTAGAAGTCAGTGAGATGCTGCGTTGTGAGCTAGTGATGAAACAAAGGGAAGAGTCACATTTTTTATTGCATACCATTATACTAACGCAATAGTTTACATTATCTAAAATCCGGCACTCCCCTAGTCCTACTCCTAGGCGCTTAGCTTTATCGGCTTTTTTGCAGTGAAATACAGTTTAACAATAATACTATTATTACTAACAAATAATAAATAAAGTGACATAAATACAAATTAAAGTATAGCATGAATGAACATATTACATTTATATTTAGACGGAAATATACAAATAATCACTTACAAAAGCGATGTCAAATATATTTTAATCCATGTTTTGAGGTTTTCTGCATCAAAGGGAAGTTATTACATTACATGTGCTAAATAAATGCTGAACCCTACTACACAGGTTACACAATACAATGTTGTTCTCAATAGTGTACGTGATACTTATCCAGGAACCTTATTCATGGTCAACAAACAGATCTAATACACCTGGATTTCTCGAAAGCGTTCGACAAGGTCAATCACATGAAGTTACTCTACAAACTGCACCAACACGGCATCCAAGATAGCACATTACAATGGGTCAAATCTTTCCTTATAGGTCGACTTCAGTCTGTCTTGGTAAATGGTGACAATTCAGACGAGGTTCCAGTCACATCAGGTGTCCCCCAGGGCTCTGTTCTCGGCCCTCTCCTCTTCTTGCTCTACATAAACGATCTGCCAGAAAACATAGTGTCACAGGTCCGGTTATTTGCTGATGACACTGCTGTCTACATCACGGTCAACAATCCCACTGAACAAAATACCCTGCAAGAAGATCTAGATCGGCTACAAAAATGGGAACACACTTGGGATATGGAATTTAATCCTTCCAAGTGTACGGTTATGAACATCACCAGGTCAAAACGTCCCTACAAATCCACTTACACACTCCACGGTCATATTCTAGAAACAGTTAGTGATGCTAAATACTTGGGTGTTAGCATCACATCTGACCTCAGCTGGAATAAACACATAAACCAGGTTACTGCAACAGCCAGTCAAACACTAAACTTCATCAAACGAAACATTCCCATAAAACACCCACGCATTAGAGAATTTGCCTTCAAAACCCTGGTCCGCCCACAACTTGAGTATAGTAGCTCAGTGTGGAGCCCACACACACAACACAACATAAACAAGATCGAGATGGTCCAACGCAAGGCCGCTCGATGGGTTACAAATGATTACTCATATCACAACAGTGTCACACACATGCTAGACAAATTAGGGTGGCGTTCACTTGAGAACAGAAGGTATGACTCCCGGCTACTGATGTTCTATAAAATTGTCCACTAACTGGTTGCTGTACCAATGCCTCCCTATGTCACTCCTCCGACCTGGCTCACTAGACATTTGCACCCCCTTTCATTCAGACAAATCCCTACTCCAAGCAACTACTATAAATTCTCCTTCTATCCAGCCACTATTGTCCTATGGAACTCTCTACCAGCCAATATTGTACAGGCACCTACCCTGGACCAGTTTAGGCTGGGGGTGACCAAACTAGACCACAGTTTCTAAGCAGGTTGGCTGTTTTTAACCTTTTATCTGTATATTCCTTCTTTTAACTAACACTATCACCTTTGTTTCTATGTCTCACAAATACATTATGTATTACTTTTATCTCCTATACACTTCTTCCTTAATTTCCTAGCACTGACACGCACCTGCTTGTAATGCTAATTGTTGGCGACTAGCAGTATATATAGATAGATACTTTCACCCTCAATATTCCACTAAAATGTTACTGAAATTCATAATATTAATAAAAGTTAAAAAACATTAGGAAAGAGTAAGAATTAGAACACAAAAAATGTGTATGCCACATTCAAAAGGGGCCTGTCCCTTATTCTGTATGTCTGTCTATCCGTCCGTCCATCTGTCTGTCTGTGTATTCATAGATGTAGAGGATGACTGTAAATAGTTCTATGATGCAGACCAGTAAAAGGATAAATACTGGTACACTGAAGGTAAACTGTGGAGGAAAGGTTGATCCAGTGCTGGGATCAAACCCACAACAGTTGGATCATAAGAATGCTGATCTATCAACTGAGATATTTTACCCATACACACTAAATTCCTTCCTTTAAGCTGGGTTCCCACTGCCGATCAGATCAACTCGATCAAGCCCAACCAAGCGGTTGGTTACTGGTCTGGTTCGGTCGGCATGAGTGATTGGGGCGGTCGGATTGGTCGGGCCTCCTACCCGATATTTTTTTATATGTATTTAACAGTATTTAACGGTGTGTTTACATTCTGTCCAGCCCGAGTGTAAGCCCCTGAAAGCCCCGTTAATTCTGCGCCTGATAATATGTGATGCATCATGCAAAAATAGGTCTAATGCCATATGCTGCCAGCGTAGCTACAACACCAGCCTTCGCACTCTGGTCAGGAGCTACCCTTTCCGCTAAGAAGACCACAAAATATTGCGTCACTATAGCAGGCAGGGTAGCTCCTCACCAGATCATGCAAATGCGCAGTCTGGTATGGAGCACCTGGCAACATATGGCATAATATCCATTTTTGCGCAACATCGATCAATATGCGTTTGACTTCTGCGAAAAGTCCTGTCTTATATAAAAAAATCAAAATAAAATCCATGAATTTAAAATCAAACAAAAATGCTAGATTTTATTAATCCACAAAATTTCATGTCAACGAGAAATAAATGAATATACAGTGTGTTCTTTTGCTTGTAATAATATATCCATTTATTGTTTACATGTGGAAGAGGCCCATGTACACGGCATGGGTCCAGTAACTTCAATACATAAATCCACAAAAAAACAAACAACAATATTTTTAATCTTTTTATCATTTATTTATTTACATGTGTATTTGTAAGCTATTTGCTGAACATGTAGTGAATTAGCATGATAGAAGAAAAGAAAGACAAGAAACAAAACCTAATGATTAACAGTCACAAATACATGAATGCATAGTGGTTTGCAATAAGTCAATTTGAAGCAAACAAAATCATATTATAATGTATATGAAATGATCCTACAGTGTGATTGTTGAAGAATTTTTTATTACATTAAAACACTTGAAGTGCTAACAACAAAATGTACAGCAACTACATGGTGATTCTATTCTGTTAATCCAAATATATTTGTTGATCCTGAAACCACTGAACAATTAAAATCACAGATAGAAGCACATAAAAAACAATACCTATTTTTTTCCTATACAAAGAACTATCAAAGACATAATGTTTATCAATATAAATTAAAGAAATATAATTAATTTTTGAACATATTATGCTAGTAGGCATTTCAACTGCTGTATAATAATGAGTTAAATGTTATACTATTTATTATTTCCTCATTTACAAAATCAATTAATTGGAATCTTGCCTGTAAGTCAGTTAACTTAACCTTTCCCACTCAGAAACTAATTGAAAATGGCTATGTGAAAACAGCATAAGACCAGAAAAGCCTGCGAGTAACTCGCAGTCTGTTAAGGTTTTATGCTGTTTGCTGTTCATCAGTATCTAAGGGTTTGAAATGAAGCCTTTAAAATATGAATCTTGTAAGAAAGGTCTTTAATTTAATGTAACTTTCTAACGGACCACAAATGCGTCAAAATACATATCTAAGTGGTTAAGGGTAAACAATGAGTTTATGGGTCATACAGTTAATATTTCTGGACTTAAGATTAACCCTTTCAGTGCTGGAACCGTATTTTGAAGGCCTAGAACGTGGCGTCTCATCAGGATCCAAACTGTTTGCTATTCTAATATAGTATTCTTTGAAAAAAAATCAAAGAAAATGCTAATTTTAGAAATTCAGCAGACGACATTTTAGCAGACGACAAATTTCCCAGCATGCAAAGGGTTAAGGAGAAAGCAAAGGAGTTTGCCAGTAAGTTAAGTAACCAGTGCGAGTATACACGGTACATTTGCATGTTAAGTAAGACATTAAAATATTATCAGAGATTTTGATTAAGGTATTTAATGTTTCTAAGAATAACAAAGTTTAATCAGCACACCTATTGTCTCAAAAGCGGTTCCCTGCCTAAGGTTGCCACTTTGACAACTTCAATTTGCCTCCTGCTTAACACACACTCTAAGTCACTGTAAAATAAAAACAAGTGATCCACAAGGCAAGGCCAATTTTAACAAACTCTTTAGACAATGTCTTTATGATGTTACATATCCTTATATAAAAGCCGTTGGCCATGTGGCTTCCGATAGAATTAAAAAAATTAATTCTCTATTTTAGTCTATGTACTAATTGTGACCCAAGGGGCATGGCTAGGGCAATTGTTTTAACAAATTATGCAAAAGACCACAATACAATGCTATATACCAAGTATGAAACCTACGGGCCTTGCAGTTTAAGAGTGAAGATTAGTGGCATTGTTATTTTCAAACCCTTTTTGGGGGCCCTTTGACCTTTTTAATAAATGGACTGGAACGATTTCAAAAACTTGCATAAAGGACCAACCAAGGAAACTAATTGTATAGCTTTATCGTTATCTGCCCAGCGGTATAGCAGATGCAACTTGAAGACAAAAGTTGCAAGCACAGGGAAGCACACACAGGCTAGAAAACAGACCCAGGACACCAAAGTATCAATTATTACAACTTATGTCACTTTCATATGAATGCTGCATTCTGATTGGATAATTTGTTCACATGACCGGTTTTTCATTATCCAATGAACCCACTTTGTATGCAAATTTAAACATGAATAATCATAGCACTACTTTCTGGTCATAAACAAGTTGCCAAAAAGACGTCATGTTTTGCGCGAAACTTAATGGCATTGTTTTTTATTGGTCAATAGCGAAATGACGTTATATTTTTTGCGCGAACTTCAACGATATAACCATTGGACGGAGATGAAACCGAAACTGAAAATAGATTCATACGCTAGATTAATCGGCGTTTATGCAAATTATGCAACAGTTCATACACCGATGAAATGCAGAAAAATGCTATTAAATTTTTAAATAAAGGTCTCCATAAGGCTGTTGGGCCCAGGTGAGCTAAAAACATAAAGTTGTTTTCCTACTTAAAAAAGCTCTGTAAATGTATCCCTTTCTAGAGTTGATTATATAACAAGATGGCACTTTTGAACAGGTAGGGAAAAACAGAAAAATATAACAGAAACATGCAATCTACTTCATCAACAAAAATCTAAGAAACATACAGGGTTTTCAAAAATGTATGTAACACTTTCAAAACTATGTAGTTCAATAATAAACAATATGATAAGAAAAACACTTAAAAGTCAGTCAAAAGAGATTTCTTGATATTGTATTTGTTCAGGAAAACATTGATGGCATGATGTTATTTGGGATGTTATCAAATGTTAGATGTTTTAACATGTGTCGACTACCAGGGAAATGTGTAAAGAGATTTGTAATGTATACATTTTATTTTTGAAATAAAATCAGTGATTTATGTAATCAGAACAATGAAAAAGATGTATCCAAAGAAAAAAATCAGCTAATGACCTTAAATATAATAGTTAAGTTATTTTATGCCACAGGATCTGTTTTGGATGCATTAACCAGGGACTTCTCCAGACAGCATGATGCCAATGTGGAGAAGATTAAAGAATTAAACCAGGACATGCCCCAAATGTCAGGTCATGTTAAAGGTTAATGTTTAATATTTCTAATAACAGCAATGTTTCTAGTGTCTAGCGAACATTAAGAAATGATCTGAATTTCAAATCCAATTCAATGCCTCCATTTAAACATTTGTAAGAGACAGATATTGTGTCCAGGTTGGATTTTGCAAAATGGGCAAGGGACAATGTCGTTATCTAAATGTGTCCGCAGATAATCTCGAGGCATCCATTACTTGTGAAATTAAACTGTTTTAACTCTTTCAGTGCTTGAACCGAATTTTGAAGGCCTTTGCCAACAGTTTGGATCCAGATGAGACGCCACAGAACGTGGCGTCTCATCAGGATCCAAACTGTTTACTATTCTGACAGTATTCTTTAAAAAAAATCGAAGAAAATGCATATTTTAGAAATTCAGCAGACAACATTTTAACAGACGACAAATTTCCCAGCATGCAAAGGGTTAAATACCCAGACATTCAGTTGTGCGATCAACATTTTAGTACACAGACTGCACATGCTGAAATATCAAAACAGACATCATTTCTCACATTGTAATAAGATGGACGTTTTAACTGTGCTAGATGTTTTAGATATGATATATTCATGTACACAAAACTACCAATATTTGTAAAAGAGAATTTATAAACTTCTCATATGCTACAAATAGAAATTTGTTTATTTCATAAATATGTAATTAGATTTGAAAGTGTAACATATATTCAAAAATATCACAAGTCTATTGCAGACTACATCTACATGCAGCCATTAAAAAAGGGCATACCCTGTACACAAAGTACACTATGCTCACTTATCAAAAGAAGAACACACTGTAATTAATTATGCGGAGGGGGCTACTTATTCTGAACATGAAAACGTGAAGTCAAATTAGAATTAAATTTTTTGTAAAATTAAATTAAAATAGAAAATTTAATATTTTAATTGCCTTCAAAGAAACACTTGACTGGAATGACAGGATGATGCTGAAAAAATTGAAATAAATTATTCTACGGTTTACATGTTTGCCTTGCAAAGGTGAGAAATATCTTAACATTCTTGACAGTCTTGACATATAAAGAAATTAGACACAACAAAAATCTGTTGAATTATGAAGATATAAGGATGATTTGCTGTTACAATAAACTATAAACATATATAATACAGGTATACATTGCACAAGATTGATAAATAATGACATAAAACTTGTAGTGAAAAATTAGCTCACATAATTATACATGCATTTAAATAAAAATACAGTGTTGGTAAAACTCAGGCCTTTCAAATACACATTAAAACATTTATTGGATAAAAGAAGCAGCAAGACATAAACTCAGAATGTCCTTATGTTAACAGTATCCATATCATCTAAAATACAGCAATCTTAAATTTGTTAACGGTATGCTTATCATCTAAAATACAGCAATCTTAAATTTGTTAACGGTATGCTTATCATCTAAAATACAGCAATCTTAAATTTGTTAACGGTATGCTTATCATCTAAAATACAGCAATCTTAAATTTGTTAACGGTATGCTTATCATCTAAAATACAGCAATCTTAAATTTGTTAACGGTATCCTTATCATCTAAAATACAGCAATCTTAAATTTGTTAACGGTATCATTATCATCTAAAATACAGCAATCTTAAATTTGAAAAACAATTACCTTGCAGAAAGATGTTTTCTTGTTTTGTGTGAATTTTATTATCGCATAAATATATAAACATCAAGTTTTCATGAATAATTGACCAATGATTCTTAAGACTCACTCATTTCCTTCAAAACCACATAGTTTTCAATGCAGTGACTACCAAACAACAATAGATTTTGTGATACAAAGTTCGAATACATAAAAATCACATTGATTTGCTAGGCACTTCTTTTTCACACAAAATATGTCCATCACCAATCCATGAAATACAAGAAGACAGACTATATATTCTGTATTATGCTTCTCTGTATATTTCTGATTTCCTATCACTGTATTAGCTGGACATTTTTCATGTTTTATCATAATTATTCAAACATGAAATAATCTACATTGAGAATTGGTCATAATTAAAGGTTCACTTAAAGCGGGTATATACGATTTTTTATATGTGTTTAATTGTAATATATTGATAAAATATGTTACAATAACACAAAATAGGCAAGAAAAATTATACATTAAAGCCGAATTTCATAAAATGCAGCAAAGACAAATTAGCGCTCCGAGCCGATAGTGACGTACATATTTTCCTACAATAACCGAAGCATTCGTCTTTGTATGAGGATCGTAGATAGTGTTCGTGTGTCGTATGAATAGATATCGTTGCAGGAATTCAAATAAACCGTTAAACTAAGTTTAGATGCACATCGTACATGTATGGTATACATGCTGGCGAATTCAGCTGTACAGCCGTTTTCTATTTCAGAATTAAATATCTGGCTTATTTTACATTTCTCAACACATGTTCTTCTTAACTTTTATTTTAATTTATATTGAAATATATATATAATAAGTTTTTTACACAGTTTATATAAATTCATAAATATTTGACAAAATCGTATATACCCGCTTTAAAGACAAACAACAAATTAAATAAATTTAAATGTCTAGGAAATTTATTGACATTTTAAACTACCTTTAAAGCAGTAGCAACTGAAGGTTTACTTGTTACTTTCTAGTTCAACACCACAAGCATTTAGTCATCATAATTCTCAACAACTTTCCTTTATAGCATCGATTTCATGAACAATCATGAAAAATCCCCAGCATAAAATTTAAGACAAAATATCGCAGAAAATGACAGCACTTTTTTAAAACCCTTTCCCATAAGCAAAGTGAAAATTTCTATGTGCAAAAAGCATAAAACCAGAACAGCCTGCGAGTAACTCGCAGTCTGTTCAGGTTTTATGCTGTTTGCTGCTCATCAGTATCTAAGGGTTGGAAATGAAACCTTTAAAACTTTAATGTAGTGAAAAAGGTCTTAAATTTAATGTTCTAATGGCCTACACATGCGTCGAAAGAAGGGTTAATAATGCCAATGTTCATGCCACACAAGTTAAGGGATCCATACAAATGCAATATTTTTGTTTCATATCATTATTGTATGCTTGAGGAAATAAATAATAAATATTATTTATATACATCATTAAAATCAGAATAGCATTGCAGACATTATTGGTACTTGGTTTAAAATAAAAAAGGTAAATGTGTATTTGTAGTTTTTTGTGGTTAATATTAAACTAAATATCACACCAGTCAATTATTCAAAGAAGAGTATGCATCTTTAAAGTGAAAAGAAGCCCCCCCCCCCCTTTATACATACATGCAAAGATACAATGTCAACTTACATTGATCTTATTTCTTGATTATTTTTTTAACAGATTATGTTTAAATTTGGAATATAAACAAAATTAATAAATTTCAATACCTCATAGAAATTTTATTTTAATTGATCCACAATTTAATGAATTATCATTTAACGAGAAATTACACTAAAATAAAAAGTAACAAAATGACACAGTAACAAAATGACACAATCTTAATATATTAAATTTCAGTGAAAATCATCTATCAGTTAATCTGAATTAAACACACAATAAATAAGTATTCAGATCTGGTAGTGAATATCATTTGTGTCAACTCATTGCTGTGATGATAGATTGACACATTTATCTCAGCAAGAACTCATTTTTGCATAATGCGGCTCATATCGGCTGAAAAAGAATGATGTGTGTAATCTGTAAAAATGATTCTAGCATGAATTTGTATGTTAAAATTGAAACAAGGGCTGTTTGTAAAACAAACTGCACTGGCAGTAAATATGGGGTTCATTTACAGGTCAGATTTGGAATCTCTGCTGTAAAATGAGATTTTGAATGAATTAAAGGGAGGCAAATCTGTAATATAAAGAGCATGCATAAACCGTAGTTGTTTCCCTTGTTTGAACCATGCTAAATCCTTAAAATGCCTATTTCCAGTAACTGTGACCTTTACCTGTGACCTTGACCTTTGACCTAGTGACCTCAAAATCAATAGGGGTCATCTGCGAGTCATGATCAATGTACCTATGAAGTTTCATGATCCTAGCCCCAAGCGTTCTCGAGTTATCATCCGGAAACCACCTGGTGGACGGACCAACAGACCGACAGACCGACCGACCGACATGAGCAAAGCAATATACCCCCTCTTCTTCGAAGGGGGGCATAATAAGACCTTTATTTTACTGTCCTCAGTTCAACATCTTGACTACCTTTTGCATTGTAAATTGGTAGTTTAACAACCAAAACTGTGATGTTTCTCTAAATTAGCATGTTTCATGTAAAAATTAAATTATAAATGTAGTGCCAAATGGATTTGTATTCAATTTCAAGCCATTTCAAGATTGCCTAGGACTAGGCTACCAGTTTTTTTAGTGCTGCTATTGTATTCAGTAAAACCACAAGATGTATTCCTCAGGTCCGTGAACCTGTAACAATATGCAACTTTCCATCAAAGTTGAGAATTTTTGGCAGCAGAGATATCGTGTTTGGTCCTGTTATCACACTAAGATGGCTCATCCCACCTGCTGCAGTGGTCATATGACTGCCAGAAGATGTCCCAGCATGCACTAGGGTAACAGGAAGTCCCATTGTAGACTGGGTCGCAGCTTGCTGCAAGCTCACTATAGTCTGAGCAGTAGACTGGTTACCCTTTAGAGTCATTGGTGTTATCAGCTGAGGTAGGGAATGAGGCATGGAGATGATAGAATGGCTTTCATTGTCAACTGATGTCACAATATTCCTCATGTTTAATGTTGTTGCTTGCTCAGCACTGTCCTCAATGATCTGTAGCTGATCACCTGAAAATATTAAAAAATCGCTGACAATTGTAAGACCCAGATTTAGTATAACTAGAAAACAATAAACCAGTTTAACAATACTACCGCTGTTGCTATTTTTAGATATCACTTGACGTGTCAAATTTCAGAAAGAGGCTGAACATGTAACTTTTTTGGCGTAGAATATCAATGTAGATAATTATACCAGTTGATTGTTATTATTTACATTTGGGATTTTCATGAGCACTGACATTGGTTACAATAACGTCAAGCATATGCATATAGGCATGTGTTAAGTCTATAAATTGATAAGTAATTATAATATAGACATTCTAATACCTCAATAATAACTAGAGCTTTGTCACAGACGTGACGTATACCCCCACGTGCCGCATTGACACAGACTATTTTGCATGCTGTCTTCACAAAACAAGAGAATCAAATTTAAGGTGATTTTTAAGAATTATAATGCCATTATCATTTATGGCCATTTTGACCTTTGGACCATTGAATTCTTTCGCAAGACATGCCGTCCAAATTTATGGCCATTTTTTTACTTTTGAACTCCAAGTGTGACCTAGACCTTGGAGTTATCACCATCATTCTTTCGCATGACACATAGTCCAATGATTGTGAACAAATGTACCAGGTATTTTTTTTTTTATCTCAAAATAAATGACATAGTTATGGCCCGGACAGGATCATTTATGGCCATTTTTAACCTTTGAACTCACATTGTGACCTTGACATTACAGATATCGACGTAATTCTTTCGCGCGACACACCGTCCAATAATGGTGAACAAATGTGCCAAATGATTTTAAAATCTCACAATGAACAACATAGTTATGGCCCGGACAAGCTCGTTTATGGCCATTTTTGATCTTTGAACTGAAAGTGTGACCTTGACCTTGGAGTTATTGACGTTATTCTTTCACGCGACACACTGTCCAATGATGGTGAACAAATATGCAAAATGATTTTAAAATCTCACAATGAATGACATAGTTATGGCCCGGACAAGCTCATTTATGGACATTTTTGACCTTTGAACTCAAAGTGTGACCTTGACCTTGGAGATATCAACGTAATTCTTTCGCGCGACACACCGTCCAATGATGGTGAACAAATGTGCCAAATGATTTTAAAATCTCACAATGAACGACATAGTTATTGCCCAGACAAGCTCATTTATGGCCATTTTTAAAATTTGAACTCAAAGTGTGACCTAGACATTTGAGATATTGACATAATTCTTTTGCGCGACACACCGTCCCATGATGGTGAACAAATTTGCCTAATGATTTTAATCTCACAATAAATGATAAAGTTATGGCCCGGACAAGCATTTGACCGTCGCATGATGGTGAACAAATGTACCAAGTTATTTTAAAATCTAATGATAAATGAAATAGTTATGGTCCAAACAAACTTTCGGTTTAAAACACACTAATTGACCCTGTGACCTAGTTTTTGACCCAACATGACCCATATTCAAACTTGACCTATACATCATCAAGATACAACTTGTGACCAAGTTTGGTGAAGATCAGATGAAATTTCGGGACAAACTGACAGACGGACGATCGACCGACTGACCAACAAAGTGACTCCTATATAGCCCCCATTACCAATGGTAATGGGTGTATAATTAATCCACATAATATTCAGTACCATTAGTGCATATTTACTTCGCGCTCTTATCACTTTTGGCTTATTGTGAAAAGGGTCTATTAAGCATTACACTCTGTTACAAATAAATCCTGTAAACTGCTAAATTTAAATAATTAGCTTATTTAATTGACTTCCTGCATATCAAAAAACTTTATGGAAACATGACTTTAATTAACCCAAAAGGGTTAAATTCGTTTACTTTAAATTTTGTTAATGCGAGATAAAAGAGGCAACGCTAAAAAGAACTAAATGTTGACAAGTATAAATGATTGTGATGCTTAAAGATATAATTTGAATACAATGTCACACTCTTTAATTTCCTTCAGTGATGTCAGTTCATTTGTGAGATTTGAAGCATGTATTTTGAAGAAAAAAAGCACAATTAATTTACACAAAAACTAATCCCGGACAATCATTTATATGGATCATTTCCCCAGATCCAACAGAATGGATGATCTGTGTCTCTTCAATCAGCACTTTCATATTAAAAGCATTCTTTAAATCCAAAAGATAAATTTAAAATCGTAAAACCAAACACACTAACTACACTGTGTCATTTCCACAATTCTTCTTGTACAGACAAATTTTAACATTTGTCACCTTCAAATTTTGCATTCACACACGAAAAACCTAAACTGATTACCAGCATTCATATTTGAGCTCTATGGTATTCTATTAATAACTTGTATTACTTTGACCGTCTTTTGGCTACAAGGA
Source organism: Dreissena polymorpha (assembly GCF_020536995.1). Classification (NCBI taxonomy): domain Eukaryota; kingdom Metazoa; phylum Mollusca; class Bivalvia; order Myida; family Dreissenidae; genus Dreissena; species Dreissena polymorpha. The sequence continues at coordinate 21,171,641 of NC_068369.1, read as the reverse complement.
TCAAAGCAATTGAAAACATACAAATCACAGCCTAAAACTTTTTTTCACAAATAAAACTTGAGTTTCCACTAAGTCGTCCGCTTTCTACGGCCCTGATTGCCCTTACATTCCCCTAGTTGGCCGTGTATGCGCTGCTGTTGGGTCACTGGACAATCCTTGTGGGCCAACAGTAACGTCTTCAACCCTGCCACCTCAGAACGCAGCTTGTTGATTTCACTCTGTAATATAGTGCAGCAATTTGTTTGCCCAATTGGCAAAAGTACTGGTACCAGATACCAAAAATATGCGCGAAAAACACTGAAATAGGAAGAATGCGTGTCGTGGGACATTGGTGTATTGAATTTTTTGCTCCCAAATTTTTTTTGATAACTAAGTGTTGTCAAGTTGTCAATATTATATTTACTTAGGTTCATGCCATGAAGCTGCATAGGGAAACAAACTAAATGTTATTCATAACAAGACTATTGCCAAGCAATATATGTCCCCTACCGGCTCCACCATTGTCAGAAATTCCACCATTGTCAGAATTTTTTTTTATCTGTTGCCATAGCAACCAGAATTTTTGACGTAGGAACAAAATGAAATGACATGCATAATGTCCATATTGCCATCTATCCATGTTTCAAGTTTCATGAAAAAATATCAATAACTTTTAAAGTTATCGCAGGATCCAGAAAACCACCATTTTCAGCAGTATTTCTAGTTTATTCGTTACTATAGCAACCAGAATTTTTGATGTAGGAACAAAATGAAATGACGTGCATAATGTTCATATTGCCATCTATCCATGTTTCGAGTTTCATGAAATAATATTAAGAACTTTTAAAGTAATCGCAGATTCCAGAAAAGTGTGACAGACAGACAGACGCACAAAGTGAAAACCATTAGTCCCGTCCGGTGAAACTGGAAGGGGAAAAAAATATTTTTTTATTTTTTTGGAGACCTTCATTTGTGAATTAATTTTTACAGCAAGTGGGAAATTATTATTTTTTTCCTAATTGGGCAAGTGCCGTTTTTCGGTACCTTATAAAGAAGGAAAAAAATTGCTGTAGACAGTAGTGTGTCAGAATCCTTCATAAGAACAAAGGCCCATAAGCTTACTTTTCGGTAAACCATAAGGATTTATAGGCAAACTATTTCTTGACAAAAACCAAGAAGCTTACTATTTAGTGACAAATACATATATGCTAACAATGTCACAACAAAGGTCCATATGCTGATGTTCATTAAACAACAAAGACCCATAACCAAACGATTTCTTGACAAAGGCCTAAAATCTTACTATTCAGCGAACCAAATCATCGTATATTGAGTCTGTGATTTCATCAAATTCAAATCCCCTGGATGCATGTATCAAACAAAAAATTGTCATTAAAAATATACTTTGCTTAACAATTTCATCAATATAATAGCTAAATGTACCGGTATACATGAAAAGAGGAAAGCGGTTTGTATTTGCCTTTATAAAGGGGGAAATACTGTTAATATTTAAAAGAGCTTTGAAACAAGATAAACCCAAACTATATACATTGAGTCTGTTGTTGACTGTTGCGAGATCGCTGGCCTTTTTCTCGAGCGTTTCCACCCACTTCTTTCGTTTCTGTCTACACCGCGCAGCTGCTGCCCTACAATGTGGATGTGCACATCGGTCATCAATGGGACTTGTTCACAGGTTAACAAATTGACAATATTCCAACTCTAATTCTTGACTTATTAAAAACACCCCCGATTATCAAAGGGACGTGTTCACAGGTTTACAAATTGACACTATTCCAACTGTAATTCTCGATTATTTTAAAACTCTCTTTACACTGAACATTAACAACATGTTCCTAGGTTCCTATAAAGAAAGTTCAGTTTGGTTATTTGTTTATTTTGATTTTTCACAGTTTTCAAACATTATTTTACTCATATCAGTTAGCCACTTTGCTTGAGTAAAGAGGTTAAACAAAACTGTTAAGTGCACATTCTTATAGCAAGCAACTAACAATTGCACAGCTTGAATCCGAGGTAGAAAATAAAAAGATTTATATGACCGATTCCAACACATGCTATGTGGCCAAGTTGGAAATTGAACCCACAATCCATGAATTTGAAGCTGGATTTTCTTACCAAGTTACATGATGATTGAGCAATAATTGTGGACTATATAATGTTCAAAGATTTGTCTTTAATTTGACCTAGTGATCTATTTTCTGACCCCATTTAATCCAGTTTTGAACTTAGCAGAGATATCATTGGGACAAATCTTCTGCCCAAGTATCATAAGATTGGGCATTCAAGGTCACAATATACTAAACTAGAAATGGCGCGGCCGCCGCCGCCACGTATCCCCACGCCGCAACTTTTGACCCAGGGGTCAGATCAAAATTCCAAATAGTGCACTGTCGCACAAATGCTCATAGCTACCATGTGTTTAAGTTTCAAGGTTCTAGTGCTAAGTTTGTTCTTCAGTAGTTGACAAAACTAATTCTCCAATTTTTGGAAAAACCTGAGTGTGTCATTCCATGAGATAACAAACTTTTTATTGAACAAACAACCATGTAGCATAGGTCACTTATGCTATTGTGCTGAAAAAGATACAACCCTTATTTATTTCAATCACAATAAATCAATAACAATAGTAGGGCTGCAACGGGTACCCGAAATATCCGATGATATCGGATCCAACTTCAGATTCGCGGGTACGGATCCACCGCTGAAAATTTTGGTTCCGGATATTTATTTTCATAGTTGTATGTAACCTAGCAGTGTTTTCACAAGTATTGTTTTTTTAAACAGACTGGTTCTGTTCAAAAGATAAATTATACATGTAATAGTCGATACTTATTGACGAGTGACAGTCAAATAGCATATCATTCGAGATCCTTAGGCTTTTATTGTCATTGGACATTCCGTAATGAGCCCCGAAAGCAAAACTAATTTGAAATCATGGAGGATCTACAAATTACAAATGCAATTTCTAATGGCAATAAGTAAGTTTTCAATCCTTATTGTCTTTCTGAGTTGTATTAATAACAACGGTAGTGGATCCAGTGTGGCTAGAAGGTGATTAAGGTAAATTTTGCATAATTTTGCGACCTGTCAAATTGTGTTCCTGCATAATGTATTGTCTCGAAAGCATATTTCGTCATGTACTAAGTTTAAATGTTATCTTGTTATGCAAGGAACCTCAGTGCCCAGTGAGCGAATCTTCTCCACAGCAGGAGACCCTGTCAGTGCTCAAAGGGCTTGTTTGGACCCAGGCAGTGTTGATATGTTAATTTTTGTGAAAACAAACATCAAACTTATGAACAGTGAAAAGTGTATTTTAACGAGCAAACTATTAAGTGAATAAGTGTTAAGGTTTCGTTTTATTAGGAAATCACTACAATGTTAAACGGGAAATGTGTTATGTTTTTTGTTAATAAATGTTTAATGTTTTTTAGTCAAATTATACTTCTAAAACATTGATTACTTTAATTTAGACAGAAAGTTCTAATTTTCTCTTAAATAAGGGATCCGGATCCGAAAAACTGCAAGAAACCATATTTGGATTCGGATCCAAACAAATTTTTTTGATTCGTTGCAGCCCTTAACAATAGTTCTATATTATTTGTATAATTATTTTAAAAGTAGTTCTGTCAATAAATAGCAATCAGAAAATACCCTGATCGAAAAATACCAATAGTATAAAACCAAAGTTTATACGATCTTTGTTATACTATTGATGTTCATCTGGTAATAGTATAAAGTATGCAAGTATTTTGTATGACAAGTTTGAGTTTATGGAAACAGAGTTGCCCATGGGGATTCTACTACACCCCACTTCATATGGGGGTATACTGACAACGTCCAATTGCATTGGATAAACATAACACATCCCTTACCTGTTTCTTTCCAGGAATTTACTCCTTTTTGATTCTGAATCATCATTTGAGTCTGCACCGTCCACCTCTCTACAATACAAAAACAGTCAAAGTCTTGTTTTAAAAGAACTGTAAGAAGGAGCACTCTGCACATGGTTCCCTTTTATTTGTTTTGTTTTTTAATATAAGTTTTCAGGTTCTTTATAAGATTGGAATTTGGATGAAATTAATGAAATGAATAAATTTTCAAGGATTGTCTACTTGAATAATTATTTCAATAAACACATAATATCTGCACCACACATTTCTACTTACCATAAGAAGTTAACAATTTGCAACGATAGCCATAATGAAAAATGCCATGCCCCTAGGGGACTTGTTTTTCATTAGACCGGCACAATTTTTGAAGTCATGAAGAAAATACTTTCAAACTTAGCCCAGATAACATTAGAACATATGTTCTGAGAACATTTCAGGAAGATTGGGCCCAAAAATGTGACTTCTACAATGTTATAAAGAATCACTAAAGCCATTACCTGAAAAATGCCCAGGCCCTTGGGGCCAAGTTTCCTGCAACAATTTTTCAACTAGGCCAAGATATCATAAACAGATGACTTAAGCAGGTTTTGCACTGTTTTTTTACCGTTCAAATTTAGGTCCAGAAGGGGGACCCATTCCCAATGGAAAAAAGTGTATAATTTTCCCAAATGGGACTTAAAAAATCCCAAATGAAGGCTTCCAAAAAATATTTTTTTGTTTAATTAGTCTTAACATGCCATTCATCTCCAAATCCAGCTATATAAGTTGAACCTTTGTAAATACAACATAGAAATCACTTTTCTTATCAATTACAAAATATTTGTAAGCAGGAGGTCAACAATATTAATTTCTCAATTTTAGTCAAAAGGGCGCGATATATACCATTCAAAAGGGATCCATCCCCATTTCCAATATGGTGAAAAAAATCACTTGTTTTCTGATGATTGGAATAAAAATGTAATTTATAGAGCGTCCATTTTTAAGTTCATCGACATTTAAATAATTTGCGAACTCAGCTGATGTATCATACGAACACAATGCTCTAAGCAAATTTAATAATGATTGGGCAAAACATGAGACTTCAATAGTGTTCAGAGGATTTTTGCTGAATTTGACAAAGTGACCGTGTCAGCTAATTATGAACTCAGCCGAGATATCTTTGGAAAAAATGTTCTGTACAGCTTTTCTATTAAGATTAGGCAATAAATATTGCCTCTAAAATGTTAACAAGGTAAATGCTGAAGATGCACAAGGCAATACACACAACAAGACAAAAGGTGATACCAAATGCTCAATTTAACCAATTGCATGCTGGGAAATTTTTCATCTGCTAAAATGTCGTCTGCTGAATTTCTAAAATTAGTATTTTCTTGGATTTTTTTCAAAGAATACTATCAGCATATCAAACAGTTTGGATCCTGATGAGATGCCACGTTTTGTGGCGTCTCATCTGGATCCAAACTGTTTGCAAAGGCCTTCAAAATTCGGTTCCCGCACTGAAAGGGTTAAGTACAGCAAAGAGCATGTTGTGCTCTGATGAGCAAAAAGTAACAGCTTTTTCTAGATAAGTTATTGCTATGACCTATGTCAATGCGTATTAACACTTTGTTTTACAATATACATTGGGTACAAATGTCAATGTCATTATAAATCATTGTTTAGTTTATAATTATTAAATGCCATATTATCATAATCAATATATAAATATATTGATAAGTTTTGTGCATATTATTAATTCATTCATCATATTATGATATTACCTTTGTCATAAATTACATTTAACACTCAAGTACCGGTATTTTGCAGTATTTTCTCTTTTCTGCCATCTTGAATGTTTATTTTTATTATATGACGTCATTCATTGAAATTGTGCTAAATCATATGTCATTCATTGAATCATGCGTATGACGTCATCTTACTATGAGTATAAATAGGGCCAAACTTCTGTTTGGCTACAGTTCCGTTTTGGCCCTCATTGTGGAAAGGAATGGATAACGAGGTTAGATGACTAGATTTATCTTTTAGGATTAGATGATGAATAACATCAGATATGAAACTTGAGAAATGATTTTTATGTAGAGTGGTGGCATCTAATGCCGAACGTGCATCTAATACCGAACACTTTACATATATCGCTATTATTAAGCTGCTTTAAATGTTATAACACCGATGACGTCATATTTTGTGACGTAATTATCTTTCTTTTCTCTTTGACCTCTACAGCGAGTACACAAGTAAGTTTTTAACGAATTTTATGACATTGATTAAATATCGCTGTTTCGTTGTCAGTTTTTTACGGCGATCTTAGTTTTGACGCTCCATGTTCATAAGAGTATATTGTGTGTTTTTGCTTATATTTATTTGATTTTTTTAAAACAATGACATCACATGTTATTTTGAGGAATGTTAGGAGGGTAAATAGCATTCGATAAGGTATATTGTTGAAGTTATAAAGGTGTTCGGTAATACAATCACTCAAAATGGTTTGGGAATCTATTACCGAATTTTTGTTTTGAATGATGTTAGTTTTGAAAATAAAGCTATTTTAACGCAATTTAACTCAATAAATATAGATTTAAACACATAAGATCTATGTTATATACGATCCATATTAAAGTATATTAAAAAAATCTAGCACACATAATTTTTTAAACCTTAAATAGTTTTAGAAATAACGCGAATTATTTTTGAAATTACAGACATGAGTCGGCAAATTGGTGCAAAGAAACGTCAAAAGTATGATACTGACACCCTAGATAAGGTTGTAGAATTGGTAAAAAGTAAAAGCATCACCTTGAATCATGCAGCTGCTGAGTATGGCATACCAAAAACTACGATACATGACCATCTGAAAGGTAAGTATAACAATCATTCTTGTGGGGTGAAGCCTGTTCTCTCTCTAACAGAGGAAAAACGTATCGTGCAGTGGGCTGTCGGTATGTCTCGCATTGGCTACGGACGCACCCGTCAAGAGCTTGCTTCAACAGTAAAGAAGATTCTTGATGCAGACGGTCGTCCTAATCCGTTTAAGGACAACAGGCCTGGAAAACAATGGCTCAAGGGTTTTTTCAAACGCAATCCCGAATTAAGCCTGCGAACTACAATCCAAATAGGGAAGGAACGCGCCCTTGCCACACGAGAAAAGGTAATGAAATGGTTCACGGACTTCCGTAACTACATTGAGGTTGAACTTGGTGACAGTGACCTCCTTAAAGACCCATCCAGGATCTATAATGCGGACGAGAGCGGGTTTGCCCTATGTACCAAGGGAAACCAGGTAATTGGTTGCCGCGGAGCACCGGTAGTCTACCATTTCGCAAACAGCGACAAGTCACAGCTTACAGTCATGGCAGCTGTAAGCGCAACAGCACACTATATACCGCCAATGATTATTTATCCTGGTCAGCGATTCACGTACAACCCCCTCGAAGGATTTGAAGATGCAGCATTTGGAAGATCTGAAAACGGCTGGATTGACTCCGAGGTGTTTGTGACGTAGCTGAAGGACGTATTTGTACCCTCGATTAATAAAAGGCAAGTAAAGAAGCCAGTGCTCCTCCTTCTTGACGGTCACAAGACCCATGTCACCATGCAAGCGTCTGACATCTGCAGATCCAACGGAATAGAACTGTATTGTCTACTTGAACATGCTTCCCATGTCATCCATGGAATGGCAGCTTGAAAATATCGGTGATGTCGTTACAAAGCGCACATTTGCCTCTGTGTTTCGCAAGGCTTGGGACCGCAGTACAACCGTGGATGTTGCCGTCAATGGCTTTAAGGAAGCCGGACTATTTCCTTTCAACCCCGACGTTGTATTACGTTCTGTTAAACTGGACCCAAGCAACATTTACACTAGCGCTGAGGACACTGTAACAGAAATGGGTGCAGCTCAACCCCCGGCTTCGCCAGATGCCGGCACTTCAGACTTACCGCACATTTCTGCTAATGCAGTTCAACCCTCAGTTTCTTCTGATCGCGGCAACGCAGACATACCGAATAGTTCTGATGAAATGATCCAAGGGGCACCATGTGAACCAAGAGAATCGACAACCGAGTCTCGCTCAAACGTAAACCCCGCATCGCAATCACCGATGAGCAAAATATTAGTCATACCAAAAGTACAAGAAACAAAGAAAAACAAAGCGAAACATACACCGCTACCCAAAGCTGTAACTGGGGCTAAGTTTCGTGAAATTCTTGAACAGAAACGTTTAGATAAGGAGGCCGAGGAAAAGGCCAAAATGGAGCGCCAGGCAGATCGGGAACGGAAACGCAAAGAGCGTGAAGAGGCGAAAGAAAAGAAGAAAGCTGAGCAAGATGAAAAGCGAAGAGAGAAGATCAACGTCGCACGAGAGAAAAAACGAAAGAGGTTGGAAATGCGAGCACGAATTCTTCAGGCCATTGAGGAGTCTTCTGATGACGAAGGCATTAAGGTAGCAGACGGTCACTGCTATGCTTGTGAGCTTTTATATGATGTGTACATTGAGTGCACAATGTGCTATCGAAGGTTTCATATGGAATGTGTCGAAGATGACTACCTGGATGATGTGCCTTTCGAGTGCAAATACTGTTGAGTCTTTATCTTCGGCGTTTGATAAAAAACTTGATGTTTTGTTAATACAATTACTGTTTCATGATAAGAAATGTTGTATTAATCACCAATGAATTACTATTTTATGATAAGAAATGTTGTATTAATCACCAATAAATTACTTTTTTATGATACGAAATGTTGTATTAATCACCAATGAATAAACATATTACGAAAATAGATCTTATTTCAGGTGGGAGATGTTATTTTTTTTTAAACTGTGAAATGTTCGGTAATAGAATCATCTAAATTCGGTAATAGATGCCGTGTTCGGTAATACAATGCAAAACTCATAGATTTCCAACGTTTATTACGGATGTATCATTGCATTTCAAAAGACCTACCTAAAAGCAAAATAAAGTATATACTTAAATTACTATAATAGAATTAAAGTTTTCTTGCGCTGTGTCATCTAATACCGAACATTGTAATTTTTGGCTTAAGTGTTCGGTAATAGGTGCCACCACTCTAAATAAAAACGATATGTATTTTATGCAGTCTTTTATTTTCTTTACTCAGTAGGATAATTTGTGATGTTGGCACTGTCTGACGGCCACCAGACGGACCGGCATTACATTATTTTTGTACTGAAACATTTTTTACTTATGATTGGGCATGTCCTAGGTTACCTTCCACTGTAGTCTTCAGGCGAGGTGACATTACTCGAGGACGAGACGGTGTCTACTGAGGTGTTAGGCTCAATCTTCAGCACGAGCGTGGACAGCAGATTGTTACCAGCCCGCGCAATGTGGGTTGGAGTCGTCTGTTGCTTAATGGCCGCTTTCAAACGCTAATATCAAGTAAAAAGGAGCTATCATTCATGCGAGTTTCTTCAAACTTAAAAACTGGAAATCTGAGCTACCAGGCCTCTGTTATTGGAAATTTTCCTTCTATAGACTAATATTTTGAAGTTTTTACTGAAAAACACATCATGAGCATTTCAGACTTGGAAAAAAGTGTAAATACTGGTATTATAATTATACATTTCAATCACATAGCATGTACCCAAAATCCCTCTTCTAATTATTTAATATGGACCATGCTTTGTGAAAAGGGGGTTAAATGCATGTGTCTAAAGTGTCATCACAGATTAGCCAGTGTTGTCAGCACAGGCTTATCAGGGACGACACTTTGCGCTTTTATGGTATTTTTTTCGTTTACAGAAAGTCTCTTCTTTGCAAAAATCCAGTTTAGGCGGAAAGTGTCGTCCCTGATTGGCATGTACGCACATGCATTAAACCACCTTTTCACACAGCACGGCCCACATTTATCCTATTACCAGATGAAAATCGATAGTAAAACAACGATCGTATAAACTTTACCTTTATACTATCACTATTTTTAGACCTTGGTTTTCTGATCTCTATCTTAAGAACACTATAATGCTATATGTTTCAATGTGACGTCATAGCAAATGATGACGTTGAAGTAAACAAACACTTCGGAGTCAACTTGGAAAACCAGTGCTGTTTCTTTGAATTTTAAAGTATTTTTACTCTTTTTGAACGATAAACGACCACAAAATAATAGGATAAATAGAATATTATGTGAGTTTTGGATAAAGATCAAGTTTATCATGCTCGGCACGAACCTTGTTAGCGCTCGGCAAGCCTCGAGCTACATCGGTTCTAAGCCTCGCATGACAAACTTGATCTTTATCCAAAACTCACATAATATTCTCTATATATTTCCAAACACAAGAATTTGACATTTTAAACACACTCCTAAAAAATCAACGTAAATTAATGTTAGTAATTGACAAGAAATAAAAGTTGATATCATTTGTAAACAAGAGCTGTCACCATAGGATGACTTATGCCCCCTATGAACGCTTGAAAGAAGTTATGAGCTTTTTTCGAAACCTAAACGCAGATTTCAAAACCTAAACGCAGACCCTAAGTTCAAGGTCAAGGTCACAGGGGTAAAAATTTGTGTGTGTATGGAAAGGCCTTGTCCATATACACATGCATATCAAATATGAAGCTTATATCTCAAGGGACATAAAAGATATGAGCATTTTTCGAAACCTAAACGCAAAGTGTGACGGACAGACAGACGGACAGTGCGATCACTATATGCCCTCCCCAGCCAAGATAATAGGTTTTATTTTGTAATATTGTCAGAAATTTAAACTAATGGCATGTTTAATTTTGTGCATTAGTAAATACGAAATCTGTTACCAACCTCTTTAGTGTATGACTGGCTGCCTGAGAATGTTGTCCCAGAGGACCCAGCAGTCTGATAGGAAGAGCTGACAGATGCCACAGGGGCCATGTTCTGCATGGACGAAACCACCGAGCTGGTGGGGAGGACCATAACTTGATGCTGGGATCCCAGATTTGGTAAGATCTGCGCCCCAGTGCGACAATGTTGCAGACTAAAGCCTACGGGGCTAGCTGCAACAGTGGGAGTGGTTGGTAAAGTGATGTACACACTGCCACCGTTGGACGTTGACGACATACCTGCATTTGGTAAAATTGGAAATTTTGCAGCTTGGGTGTTTCCATTGGTTACAATCTGTGGACCGATGTTAGATGCTGCAGCGGCCATCACTGGATTGGACTGGTGCAGAATCATCGGCGTATTCTGTGACTGGGCGGTGAGGTACTGTAGTGGTTGGGATGAGGCAATGTTGGACACTGGTATCTGCACGGGAATAGTCTGGCCATTAGGGAGCTGCATGAGGACTACTATCATCTGGGGGCTGGACTGAACTGCCTGCGCAGGCTGAGTGGCCAGTCTGGAATACAGGAACATGCTAATGATAGCTACATGGGTACTAAAATTTCTGAAAATATTTTAAAATTAAGCGGTTTTGTGTATATTTATAAATGGAGTGGACATCAAAATGACAGATTTCCTTAGAAAAGTAAAGAGAATTAACAAGTTCAAATTATTTAGATGAGAGCCAACATACTTGCATACCATCGTTTAACTGCCAAAACAACAATAATTTGGAGTTTGAATGCATTCTTACATTATCTGTTTACTATTTTTGCAAATGAATCCAGAGAGTTGTAATAAATGTGAGTTATACTCTAGCAGAGCTCTTTCTGCTAAGTTAAAAGAAGAAGGATTCTGGAAATAGTGGTTCACTGAAACAAGATCCTGTGTTCATTGACCGCAGATGCCCAAGAAGGAGCCCACATCAGTATTGATTCATTGGTCCATTTGAATAATTTTAAGTCTCAAAGGTAAGTCCATTTCAAGGACAAAAGGAAGTCATTAAATGTGAGTTTACATAATGTTGAATGAAAGTATCAAAGCTTTTAAGTAATTTATATTGATATTGAGCAAAGGTCAATTTGGATTACCCAAAAAATTTGACCTCAATCAGTGTAGGCATAAACCCTTTCAGTGCGGGAACCGAATTTAGAAGGCCTTTGCAAACAGTTTGGATCCAGATGAGACGCCACGGAACGTGGCGTCTCATAAGGATCCAAACTGTTTGCTATTTTGATAGTTTTCTTTGAAAAAAATCGAAGAAAAATGCTAATTTTAGAAATTCAGCAGACAACATTTTAGCAGACAACAAATTTCCCAGCATGCAAAGGGTTAAGTAGGTGAATGTAAAGGTCAAAATGAGGTAAATGTGATGTTGGTGTGTTAAAAATGGTCACGGATAGCATCCAATAACTAGCATGCAAGTATCAAAGATTTGTAGCAAGATGTATTGATTTCAACCCTTTCCATATCAGATACGTATTTTGACACATTTGTAGTACCTTACAAAGATCAATTTAAGCAAAGACCTTTCTTCTTAGATTCAAGTTTTTAAAGCTTCATTTCCAACCCTAAGATTCTGGTGAGCAGCAAACATCATAAAACCTGAACATACTGTGAGTTACTAGCAGGCTGTTCTGGTTTTATGCTGTTTGCACATAGCCATTATCACTTTACTTCTGAGTTGGAAAGCTTTAAAAAAACAATGTCATTTTGGGTTAACCTTAATTAAGACCTTCTAAATTCCTAAAACAAAAAAAGTCAATGTCAAGGTCGAAATGAGGTCAAGGTGACGTGGTCATATTGATTGGTTTCAGAAACACCATCTATGCAAATTTTATGCAAAGTTTTGTAACAAGCAGTACTGTATTTTATATTAAAAGAGTCATTTAGGGTTAACCACTAATTAGGACCGTCTGACATTTTTTCTCATCGAAAAGTAGGTCAAGGTCAAGACCAAACAAGATATGTGTCCTTCAGAAACACTATGTCCCCTTTTTCGCCGCTTTGAAGCTATATATTTGACCTTTGACCTTGAAGGATGACCTTGACTTTTCACCACTCAAAATGTGCAGCTCCATGAGATACACATGCATGCCAAATATCAAGTTGCTATCTTCAATATTGCAAAAGTTATTGCAAATGTTAAAAGTGGCGCAAACAAACAAACACACAAACAAACCAACAGACAGGGCAAAAACAATATGTCCCCCACTATAGTGGTGGGGGACATAAAAAGGTCAGGAGATGTGGGAGTGTTGATAAAGTTCAAAGGCATAATCGATAATCCAAGTATAAGGGGTATGGAGGAAGCATTTTTAATGTTATGTGAATTATGTCATTTGGACTAATCTCATAAGGACAGAAAGAGGAATGAACAGAGGGTCCAACCAATAGGTAAATGCCTCTAAGCATCAGTAGACGCAAAGAGCATACAAAGTGGCTTACACATCTTCCTTCATATAATATGACATTTTTTACGTTTCAATTTACAGGCTTGAGAAAAGTACTTGGTTTCACAAACTTATGCAGACAACCTAACTGACCGACATATACAGAGAAATTCTTCTATACGCACCCTCCTTGGGTATAATTAGAACTATTATGCTCTTATTATGCTGCACCTAAGTTAGCGGTATCAGGTTAGCGATTTACATTCACAATGCTTATTGCTCTAAAATTAAACCTGTAAAATTTAAAGGAACGACAAAAATTCTATATTCAAGTTTCAAATATTAACAAGTACCATATCTTATACACAAATCTACTCACTGTGATATCCCAGAGTTAGACACAACAGCTACTGAGACACTACTGGAAACTGCTGAAGAAACCTTCACTTCCTGTTTACGAATTTTAGATGGAACTGGTCGAGCATGAGCGTCCGTTTTAACAATGCTTGACGTCGAAGAAACAACAGAGGCCATCAAGATCTCGGCCATGGATTCGGCTGATATGGGAACACTTTCAGGGTCACTCCCAGTCTCCAGGGATTGGCTTGTCTTTGTTTGGTTATTCTTGTTGCTAGGCGACTCAATGGTGGAGGTGGAGCCAACAATGGAGTCCTCCTCATCTGACGTCGTGGAGACAGCTTGACTGAAGCTCTGAAATGAACCATGGTTATTTGGCCTTATTCTTGTTTAACCCTTTACCACTTAGATACGTATGTTGACGTATTTGTAGTGCCTTAGACAATTAAATTTTAATTAAAGACCTTTCTTATTAGATTCAAGTTTTAAAGGCTTCATTTCCAAACCTTAGATACTGATGAGCAGCAAACAGTATAAAACCTGAACAGACTGCGAGTTACTCACAGGCTGTTCTGGCTTTATGCTGTTTCACATAGCAATTTTCACTTTGCATCTGTGTGGGAAAGGGTTATTCCTTTCCTGCTCATATATGTATTTTGACGCGTATGAAGTCCGTTAAAAAATCTGATTAAATTAAGATATTTCTTAATAGATTAAAGTTTCAAAAGCTTCATTTCCAACACTAAGATAATGATAAGCAGCAATCAGCATTGAATCTAAACTGGTTCTGGTCTTATGCTGGTTGCATATAGTGGGTAGTCATTTTTGAATGTGGTTTTCTGCGTGAAAAAGGGTCAAACCCCCTCAAATGAAAAGAATGACTTGCAGCATTTGAGTCAAGACCCATAACAGTTTTCTGTTTTTCTACTAAAAAAATTTGCCATATGATTAAACAAACAAAAAAGGAGGACCGTTAAATGATGTTATGGGCTAAATATTACCGTACATATCTAGCGCTTGGTGTTTAAGAAAAGAATTTAAAGTTATTTCAATTAACAAGTATACATGTATGTAACAGTATGTATATTATGTGAGCCCTGGGGTCTTGCCTCTTTGGACTCCAGGGCATGATTTGAACAAACTTAGTAGGAAGCCATTTGTCGTTGTTTGAATAAAACCGTAATGGACCGCCAGTCACACAATCCACATTGAACTGACATAAATTCCATAAGTTAAGCACTAGCATTTTTGTACAGGGTGGACTATAAACATGTAAGAAAATCATTAAATAAACTAATCTTAACCAATTCATTAAACAATTTTACGGATATAAAGTCTGATAACCCCAAAATGAAGACATATTTTGAAAAAAAAAATTCATCCACTAGACTTTCAGGTTGCCTGTCAGGTTAATACCGTTCTCAAAAACTTCTTTCTCTTTTTCGGCACAATGGAAGAGATGGTGATATCTGGAGGTTTAGGAGGCTTAACTGCATCTTGGGTGTTGTCGTCCGTGTCGTTGTCACCAATCAAGATCTTCGGCACTGAGAGCTTAGGTGTATCTAGGTCACCAGATTCTGTGTGACTCATACTCTACGAAGGGAGAGAGATATCATATAGCCATCACTTAGTAGAAAACCTGACCATATGTGTCTTGTTCTGAGAAAACTGGGCTGAATTCATGTGCGTAAAGTGTCGTCCCAGATAAGCCTGTGCAGTCCGCACAGGCTAATCAGGGACGACACTTTACGCTTTAATGGTGTTTTTAGTTTCAAGGAATCTGTGCGGACTGCACAGGCTATTCTGGGACGACACTTTACGCACATGAATTTAGCCCAGTTTTCTCAGAACAAGACACATATTTTATTATCACTTAACCCTTTACCACTTAGATATGTATTTTGACGCATTTGTAGTCCCTCAGAAATTTAAATTTAGTTCAAGACCTTTTTAACTAGATTTCAAATTTTAAAGGCTTCATTTCAAACCCATAGATACTGATGAGCAGCAAACAGCATAAAACCTGAAAAGACTGCAAGTTACTTGCAGGCTGTTCTGGTTATATGCTGTTTGCACATAGCCATTTTCACTTTGCTTCTTATGAGGGAAAGGGTTTAACTGTCTGATTAAGAAAGCGGACAAGTTAAATTCTGCTCTTTTTTGTGACATTCAAGGGCCTTAATTATTTCATGAGTGCTTCAAGAGACCTAGCTGGTTATCCAACTTGTCAGAGATATTATGCCCATAAACATTACTACAAAATTTTTAACGATGATATCATTTAAACTGTTTGAGTTATTGAATGGACATCTGTCTGCTCGCCACAACCCACCCTACACAGGGCAGAGTTTTTTTATCTGATGTTGGGAAAAGGGCCTGGCCTTTTTGAGGAGGACAAAATCGTGCGAAGCGCCGGATTTGGGGGGGGAAATAAGGAAAGTCTTAAACAAATAATTTAACATATTTTACTGTTTTTAAAACAAATTCAGGGCAACATATAATTAAATCATGCAATGTCCGTACCCTTGCAAGATTGGCATTGTCCCCATGATCCCCCATTGCCTTCTTGAAGGAGTCCTCAAAGGGATTCTTATGCACCAGGTCTTGGAACAGACCTATCTCCTCACAGCTCTTCAAGAACTTGGTTGGCGTAGGGGTCTGGTCTGCAATGGTGAATACGTAAGACATAGTAACAAGAACATTATTTTAGTGTTATTTATACAGATCAAGCTGATATCGGTGGCAAAACCTACGTCTTACATTCTTAATTTAAGTGTTTAAAAAATAATTGAATGTCAATATTTTTTGCTAATATTATCAACTGTGTTCCTTTCCAAATTCATACTATTGTGAATAAATGTGTCAAGACAAATAGCAATTTGAAAATATACTACTCTCATCTGATAAATTGTATTTTGATGTTATTGTTGTCACCAGAGTAAAGGATCAACAAGGTTTATACACGGGCTGGACAGAATAAAAACACACTGTTAACTCTTTCAGTGCGGGAACCGAATTTTAAAGGCCTTTGCAGTTTGGATCCAGATGAGATGCCACAAACTGTTTGCTATTCTGATAGTATTCTTTGAAAAAAATCAAAGAAAATGCTAATTTTAGAAATTCAGCAGACGACATTTAAGCAGACGACAAATTTCCCAGCATGCAAAGGGTTAAGTTCATTATTTTAGCAAATATCTCAAGTTATTAAAATATGTGATCCTGAACCCTGTTTACTTACCAGTGAAAAGGTCCCTGATACAGTTTGAAAGATTCACTGGGATATGATAGTTGGCAGGTTTTTTTTCCCACTTTTTGGGAAGATAGCCCATGGCTTTGTAATTGGGAATTTTATCGGCATTTTCATGAAATTGGGAAAATAAATTCATTAGCCTTTTTATTCCATATGAAAAGTCCACTGATTAGCCTTAGGGATATACTAGATTTGCTATAACTCTTTATATTTATTCAAATTAAAAGAACAAAATCATGTTATACTTTGTTAGATGTAATTGAATTAATATTGAGATAAAATACGCATTAGACACTTTCTTAAAAAAAAAAATAAAAAAAAATTAAATTGGGATTTTTTTTCCACATTTTGTGAAAAAAGTATACTTTTTGGGATTGGGAACATTGCCGAATTTCGGCTATAAAATTGGGCCAAAAAAAACCCTGGTTGGTATGTGTTGTTACTTACCTGTGAAGAGGCCCCAAATAATACTGGGTGAGAGGCACCCAAGGATGAAGCTGAGAGCCAAACATAGGTCATGCTTTCGCATCTTGGTATGTGTTGTTACTTACCTGTGAACAGGACTCCAATTCTGAGTGATAGGAACCCTGACATAGGATAGTTTGTATGTGTTTTTTTACTTACCTGTGAAAAGGCCCCCAAAACTGGGTGATATGCCCCCCGGGGTGAGGCAGAGGGCCAAACAAAGGTCATGCTTCTTCATGTGTACTGACAGGTGGTCCTCATTGGTGAATCGCTGAATGCATGAAGAAAATAGGATTACCAGTACTGGTTATAGTTTAAAACAATAATGCTTAAACCAATACAAACATAAAGTCATTAATAAACCAATGGAAAAGTGTAATTTCTTAGAAAACAATGTGCCTGAGTTTTATTGCTTTAAGTTAAATCCCACCACATCTTCACGAGGTCACTCTGAAGGGAAATGAAAGTTTGAATCATCGATTTATCTTTATGAACAAAGAATTCAGTTTGACATGTCATTGATAATTTTTCAAGTTATACATTCATGTTTGCATACAAAAGTTTTGTGTGCAGGAACACATGAAAGAATTCCATACCTGCTACATGTAAGTACCCGACAAGCTATACCAAATCTTAAAAGAGCACCGCCTAGCGGGTGCAGACCGCTCATCTATTTTTCTTTTGAAAGGTGAAGGGACCTATCTTAATACTTCAATCAAAAAGGAGGGAGGGCAGGGGTTGGAGAGGGATGTATAGTGTGGGGGTGTGGTCATTTATTACATTTATTACATTATCTTCCAAAAATAAGGAAAAAAATGAAAAATTTTGGGGAGGGATTCTTGGGTTGGTTGGACGATCTTTAAAAAAATATTTTTGTTTTTTTAACTACCTTTCAAAATCAAAAATTGGGGGGGGGGGTCTGGGGGTCAGGGGGGGGGGAGTGGGGGGGTATAGTGTGAGGGTGTGGTCATTTATTAGATGATCTTTCAAAAATGGGAAAAAAGCGGGGATGGTTTGGGTGGAGTCTATTATGGTATGTCAGGTAAGTGTTGTTTTGTCAAAGTATGAATCAATTCTGATCATAAATAAAAAAAGTTATGGCAATTTTAGCAAAATTTAATAATTTGACATTGAGTGAAGGTAATTCAAAGGTCAAGGTCAAATTCAACTTGCCAGGTACAGTACCCTCATGATAGTATGACAGTATTTGAAGTTTGAAAGCAATAGCCTTAATACCTTAGAAGTAAAGTGAATCTATACACAAAAAATTACCAAATATTCAAAGTTACTAAGTAAAAAAGGGCCATAATTCCGTCAAAATGCCAACCAGAGTTATGCAACTTGTCCTGTACAGTCCCCTTATGATAGTAAGCGAGTGTTCCAAGTCTGAAAGCAATAGCTATGATACTTTAGGAGTTAAGTGGACCAAAACACGAAACTTAACGAAATTTTCAATTTTCTAAGTATAAAGGGGCCAGAATTCTGTCAAAATGCCAGTCAGAATTACATAACTTTGCCTGCACAGTCCCTTTATGATACATGTAGTTAGTAAGTGCTGCAAGTATGAAAGCAATAGCTTTAAATTTTCTATTTTCTAAGTATAAAAAGGGCACATAATTCTGTCAAAATGCCAACAAGTTATCTAACTTTGCCTGCCCAGTCCCCACATGATGGTAAGTAAGTGTACCAAGTTTAAATGCAATAGCTTTGATACTTTATGAGAAAAGGTGACCTAAACACAAAACTTAAACCGGACACAGATGCTGACGCTCAGGTCCACGATGACAATAGCTCATATTCTTTTTCCAAAAAATAGATGACCTAAAAAGCAAACAAGACGATTTTGGTGCTTTTCTTAAAAAAATCCTCTAGTGTAATGATACTGTGTTAGTGTGGTATTGGGTATATTACATGTATATCTCAAGTGGTTCAGAAATGTGAACCACACACCAAGTCTTGTTTTCAAACTGTCATGAAACTGTATTACTTTTTAGGATCAGCTATTTGGATTATTGCTTCTCGCAACTGCACCATAAATCTGGACCTATATGGTTTCAATTCATGAATGACAGCTTACAGAAATAAATTGAATTATATAAGAATGTGAATCAGTTTTTATTTTAGTTTAAACCTATTTATTTTAGCTCGATTGCGTCGAAATCCTTAGGCTTATATAAACGCTCTCGAGTCCGTTTCCTGGGCCTAGAACCAGTACTTGGTGTCTTTGGGGGAAATCTAAAGAACGTTCCCACGGTGGGGATCGAACCCGTGACCTCCCGGTCGCAAGGCGGACACCATATCCATTACACCACGGCGACCTTCAGTTTTCAGTTTTTATTTTCTGTTTCAAAGTAAACAGTGAAGAATATGCAATATTGTATTGTCTTGGCTGCCATAGCTGAAAGTGTAATAGCGTATGTACCATTCCGCAGCCTCTCTCATTGCACACAAATGGCAGCTCATCATCAGACTTCTCAGACATCTAAAAAAACAAATATTTTGTACAAAAGAACATATTATACATATACCAGTAATAATATCCGTATAATGAGAATTGTCAAAATACATTACTTTCAACATTACACACCTTAAGAATTGTCAAAATACATTACTTTCAACATAACACACCTTAATAACTCTTAAGTTTTTGGACACTTCAAGTTTTCAGATAACCCATTTTTTAGCCAAAATAATTATTTTTCGTGACTACTAATTTTCAGACATGCGCTTTTTCATTTACTATTAATAATGGATTAAGGTCATAAAACCTGCGAGACGCCTGCCTGAGGGCAATTGGACCAAAACATTTGCGTAATTGGGTAAATAACCATGTATGCAGTTAGAAAACAATCGCTTCACCCAACAGCATTTTAAATGATATCTTCCTATTAAGGAAGCAGTATGCTAAATGTTTTCACTTTTTTGTTCTGTATGATTTCAGGCAAGAGTTAGCAAAGCTCTGAAGTTGTTGTTTGTTTTTTTTAATGTAGAAAAACTATTATGCATTGTGTTATTGATTTTATTTCAATATAATTATAATTTTCAGACATTTAATTTTGTCTCTACATTTTCGGACACCTGTAATATTTTTATATTTACTGTATCTAAAAAAAAAAAAAAAAAAAATATTCCTAAGTGTCGGAAAACTTAGAGTACCGTAAATTTGCGGCCATAAGTCGACCTAAAAACGCTCCCAAAATTGACTTTAAAAGTCAACTCGACTTATGGATGAGGTACTAAATAAAAATAAAAAATAAACATATTTCTGTGCCTTTTTTTAAAAGTAATAAATCTCCAAAGCGGAAGAATAATGACTGTTTACGGTAAGGCCGACTCGTCTTTTACTTAAATGTCCGCCGATAATAAAATACTCATGTTTACATTGGTTTTTAATGCAATAATCTTCGTAATAAGTCCAAATAAAAACATGTAAAAATAACTTCGAAAATATTAAACATTTGTGAAATACTGTAAAGTGGCGAAAAATAAAAATAGCAATTTGTCTATCGATACATCGTCCGTTGTCTTCTAAGAACAATAGAAAATCGACTGCTGACACTTGTACCCATTTAAAGTTAATCCGTGTAATTACAAACTGTCAACAGGTGCAGATGTCTTTATGCCACCAATTATCGCTTCTCGGCCTTTTGACTAAGATCAAAGTGTAAAGTGTAGTGTTGGCATCCTTTCGATCATTTGTCTATAATTGCGTAACGCCTAAAATAGTTATCCGTTAATGATATGCACAACGGTTCTGCTGCAAACTACTTCTGACCAATCAAAAATAATTACTCGATTGTTGGATACGCCTTTAACCAATCGCTATTGTTCAACTTCACATTGTATATTTTTTGATTGGATGAAGGTGTGGTTTCGTTGATTTATTCACAACTGTCCCACAATTAATGCATAATCGTTTCGTAAATATATAGATCTTATCTGAGTGAAGATTTCATTCATTGTTTGATTATAATAATATTACGCACTCACCCTGGATTATTAAAAAGTGTAATTGGACATATAAAATACACAATTACTTTCGATTATCTGCTAAGTATTATTAGAAAAGACGTTTTTCCAGTATGCAGAAAATATTCCTCGGGTATCTCGTGATTTACGAATATGTAACAGTCGAATAGCGAGCGATGCGAGTGTTGGTAAATTCACGTGTTTCACGCATAATGGCGAAAGCGTTGTTGATTATTTGTGAGCAAGTTACAATTATTTTGACCATATAATGAATTTCTGCGTTCAAGATTTTACCGAATTTTCACATCAATAGCACTAACATTTGAATACAAAAATATATGCTCATAATATAAACGCTGAAAGTTATTACGTTAAATGGGATAATAATTTTGATTTGTGAAGTATATATTAAGTTCGAAATAATGAATGATATGTTATTATGATTTTGAACAATAAAATATATTTTTCGTGATAATAAATAATTGAAACGTTGAATGTTTCATTTTAAATATATTTTTATTATTAATATCCCAAAAAATGTCAACTGCCGGTACAAAAGCCCTCAGAACCATGACTAAAACGTCACTTAAACATGTCCGAGATATTGAAGAAATTTACCCCCCGACTTATGGCAGAGTCAAGGCAAAAAACCAAGTTTTTCTAGCCACATTATACCCCTCGACATATGGCCGAGGTAGACTTATGGCCGCGAATGTACGGTAATTACGGAAGCTGTTTTGAGTTTATGCACCTTAGCTGTTGTTTACAAACAAACATTTGCCAACAACTAGCTAAATCTGCAAGAAAACATCTCTCTCTGCCAAATATAAATCAATTCTTGGTAATTTTTTGTCCAAAATGAGAGAGAACATTATTTGAAGCCCAAGTCTACTAATACATGTGTAATCATTCTTGAAATTAAATTTCCAACTCAACTGCTTCACTTTTTCAATTTGTTTGGGTATGTCTGCCTTCAGGTGCTTGGGTCTGACATTATTATTATTGTTAAACTTCTTTGGGTTGCAAACCACTTATTTTTATTACTTAGACACTTACATGTATTTTTCAAATTATTGTTCTGGTCAGACTCTGATCAATATTTGACTTTGTCGAGTTTAATATAAAAAAAACAAGAGATGTGTTTGTCAGAAACACGATGCCCCATATTGCACCGCTTTGAAGCCATATATTTGACCTTTGACCTTAAAGGATGACCTTGACCTTTCACCACTCAAAATATTCAGCTCCATGAGTTACACATGCATGACAAATATCAAGATGCTATCTTCAATAATGCAAAAGTTATTGCAAAACTTTAACCAAGGTTAAAGTTTTGGGACACACACAATGAATAAATGAATGACAGACAGACAGACAGACCAAAAACAATATGCCCCCGATCTTTCAATCCGGGGGCATAAAAAAGGAACTGTTTTAGAAAATTACCGAGATATTATTTTTTATGTTTGTCTTAAATCTAAATGGTTAAAAATGATATCAACTTAATTGATTACAGCGTTTGATGCTGTGTCAGATCTTGCTATGTTCATGTTTTATTTAAGTTTAGCAGAGACGTAGATAACAGTTATCTATGACTCTGATTTTAGTACTAGCAATATCTATCATATTAACTGTGGAAATTCCAGATGTGATTATAGATAAGAATAACGAAGATAGTGTTCACGCTGGGTATGCGGATACTTTGATAACAGATGGCACTTCAATACCAGATAACAACAAAAGCCATGCGCGAGAGGTAAGTAAATCAGGTTTTTTTAGAGTTATATGATAAAGATTAGTTTTTTAGACAAGGCGCATGTTAATTTATATGTTATTAATAACTGTTAGAATATATTATTCCCATTATTATAAAACCATTGAAATATAATGTCTACAATGAGAAATTAGTTAATTACTTGTAATACAATAAGACATTTAAAAAAAAAATATTTTTTTTAAAGGCAGGGGGGGCCCTAGGAAGGGCAGGGCGGAGGTTAAAGAGGGCAGGGCGGGCGCCCTCAAATTTAGGCCTAGCTGGAGCACTGCGGAAGAATGGTAGATTTTTCCCCAAAAGATAGAAAATTCGGTTGGAAAACAGCATCAACTGGATGAACAGTAAAAATTTCAACAATATAAAACTACTTAGAAATATTGCAAGAAATTGTTTGATATTCCAGCATGTAGAGTAATCACTGTGCTTCTAATACTGAAATTTTGATAGTATTCAATGAAATATAAACGAAGAAAGAGCATGTATTAATAGGTGGTATTCATGAAATTGCGGCTACTATGATTCCAGATATAGGGCTATTCGGATAACAGAGACTTTCAACAAATTGGGCACTCTGATAACTGAGTTTTATCTTCTACCTGAAATGCAATTATGTATATTATGGCTATTTTTACCAAACATTTTGAAGTACGAATCAATTTGCATTGTCAAGCCAAACACATTGGGAATCTATGCATAACGTTATTACATACACATGTAAAATATAACCAATGGCGTTGTTCGTTTTCAAAAATCTTATTTCTATTAATTTATAAAATTAATATTATACGTGCAAATTTAAAAAAAAGAATGAAATGCTTATTTTTGAAGTAATATATTTCAGGTGACGACCGAAAATAATTGTGTCAATAATAAACTTGTTTCCAAGTGGTAAATTGAGATTAAGAGAATTGAAAATACAACGGATGATCATGTGTATCAACACCACTGTGTTCAATTGAACTTATAGCACGACTCTAGATAAGGGGAGCAAGGGATCTTACAGCGGCCAATACACCTCATAAAATCCTTTGTCATTGGTGCTCATTAGAATCGCATCATGAAGATGATACTAATGTGTAGCCAAAAAATTTAAAAGATACTGGAAAACTCCCTTTATATTGAGCTCTACTTATAGGAAGCACTTCCCTTTCCCATTTATTATCATATGCCAAAGGGATAAGAACATGTTTCGGTATTTCTTTTTTAATTTAAGTCAGTATATACATTTTTATTTATTGCCAGCTTACTATGGAAGTGTTCCACAGGGAATTCTGCATTTCTGATTCACTAAATAGAGTGTGTTATATCTGGTAAGAAGTGTCGAGTTATCTGGAATCAAAGTGCCATTGTCTTTGAGATGATCGGTAAAAGAAGTGTCCGTGAAAACTTGGCATCCGACTCTTAAAACATTTTAATTTCCTCAAATACGTTATTCAACTAAAATTTAACATGTTGTAACATTAATGGACATATTGATCTTTTATTTCGATTAGTTGGCACATTCTTGATTTATTTCAAAGTATTTTTATTTTGTTGAAATACGTACTGATCATCGAATTCATGACGATTATCGATGCAATTTTATCTTTTTTTTTTATAATCCACTGTTTTTTTCACTACTTTCTTGCTCAGCAATACGAAGTACTATACCAGTAATCGACCAAACAATGTTACGTGTCTGAAAACCAAATGAACAGAGCATAAATGCAAAAAAGCTGAAGAACCCAACTCTCACGCGTGGCTTTTGTTGTTATCTGGTATCAAAGTGCCATCTGTTATCATAGTATCCGCATACCCGGCGTGGTGTTTTTGTTGTGACTTTAGTTAAAAGATATGGTTTTTCGTTGTTAAAAAAATTACGTTGATTTGCAGTAATGTACAATGTGATAGTCTTTTCAATCCAATATACATTTTTAAACACGGTGTTGATGTTGCAGTCTAAACTAATCGTGAAAAATTAAAACAGTTTGTTAGGGATACATCAGGCAATGGCATGGCACCATTAATTAGTGTAGAATAGAAATTCACACATATTTCATTTCGAACTTATTGCTGAATAATTGGAGTGATGTAAACATTGGTTAGGACCATTGGCTATCTTAAAACAACAAAATCATGAAAAGAAAGTAAAAGAACTTCTGTCGTTGATAGCTAACTGATCTAAATAAGCGGAAGTTGATAGATCTGGCTATAAATATCTAAATTATCTTTATTGGACAATTAAAAAACGGATGTATGAAAGGATAATACACATTTTAAGAGTACATAAAAACCTCGATTTGGTGACATAAACAAAAACAAAACAAAAGTCTCCTTTTCTGACAACCGGTGTAGACACAAAATTGTTCCTTACAAAGGGAAACCACTCTGCTTTGTTGTCAAAAAAATAGAGACACGTAATGGTTTAGTTTCGATCTTTCAACAAGTTATTTTGATGGACGACGCACAACCGGATGCTGGCGCCCCAGAGGCTACAGAACACCCCCAAGAACTGGTGAATGAAAATCCTTTGGCGGGACCGTTTTACATTGGTAAGCATAATGACGAATCAAGTTTTTGCTTGTCACAGTTTTGATTCGACCCCATTATTGTTCGACCCAGGTTGCAATATTAGCCACTTTTCCTGTTGGTTCGGACACCTACGATATCTATGTTGTAAGAAATTCTATTCTTTTGTCAAATCCAATAAAATAGAAAATAGTGGAGTAGCCCCCCTCAAGAGTGATGGTCCTTTACGGTAGTCCATATAAACAGACTTCCGAGCCTTTGATAATTTTTGCTATGGCGGCTCTGGCAGTCCATATGCACCCCTTCAAAAACATGGGTGCAGTTTAGCACAGCGAATTCGTGCGCTTCACTAAACAGACGTCATTCGAGACAAATTGAGGAAAATAATGAATAAACTTCATAAACATGTTAAATTTACCTGAATGGCAACCTACAGATGTTATCCTTTGCATGCACCCTATAAAAACACGACAATGTTTCAACACACTTTTCTCGCTGACATGTTTATGTTTAAATTTGAAACAGTGTATTCTGTATCGAATACCACATCGTTATCGACTTTATAGGCTGGAGCACATAACCCGACGTGCAAAATATTGGTGTACTGCAACCTAACCAATATTGGGTCAATTTTCCAATATGGCGGATACAGCGTACATAACAAAACCTTAGTCAATAAATTCAATTATTTCTTTCTTTAATGGTACCATTTGGATGAGTTTGTGGTTAAGATATGTAAACTTTAATAAGTTCTTGCAGTTTTAGTGTTCCTTAACCCTTGCATTGTTGATAACATTTTGCACCCATGGACAAGAGAGAGCGCATTGCAACTCTAAGCAGCCCATTGGGCTATAAAGCTTAGAGTTGAATTATTGCAACTAACCTTTACGGATGCAACAACCAATGCAAACATACTGTATTAAACAAACAGTTTGAATCAGTCTTCTCTCACCCACAGCCGCTGAGTCTCTCTCAGTCCTGTAAACTACTACTTACCCACAAAATCATCCAAAGGTGGAAAATATCAATATCACCGAGGATGGAGTATGGAAACTCCTCACAGGTTTAAACCCCAGTAAAGCCTCGGGACCCGACCAGATCTCCCCAAAGGTTACTAAAGGAACTTAACCACGAAATAGCCCCTGTCCTAACCCATATCTTTCAAATTTCTTTGAAATCAGGTCTTGTCCCCAATGTCTGGAAGCATGCAGTAATTGCTCCCATGTACAAGAAAGGCCCTAAATGTAAACCCTGTAACTACAGACCTATTTCCCTAACCTGTATTGCCTCTTCGCCAGTACATAATTAGTACGAGTTCTCTCCCTTACACCACTGTTATGTTATCATGGTATATTCCCATGAGTTACTCCCCTTGGTTGGAAGTTTGCCTTTGAAACTGCGTTTTTCACCAAATTGTTGTATCCACTTGAGAGTTAAATAAACCAGTTCATCATTGACTATCTGGCAGTTATTCCTTACTGGCGTGGTGGCAGCACTGTATACGAACCTACGGTCATCTACAAAACATCTAATCGGAAAGGAACATTGCAAATCATAAACAGATAGAGCAGTAAAAGTCACTGTACATCAAATGTGAACTTGGAACAGTTTAACACCCTCTATTGTGAACTCTGACAGTTTGTGTTTTCGCATTTCACCATGGCCCATACCAACCGTGCCCCTAAACAGTGGCAGTTAACAAGAACTGAAAGTATTACTACCTTTGAGGCATGGCGCCAAAATCTACAATACACATTGTCTCTAGATCCTAATTTTGCAACATTCTTGGTAGATGGAACTACTTGGGGTCGTAAAACAGCAGCTAATCCCCTACGCGGTTTCACAGATGATGGCGGAGAGGGAGGTCGTACTGCTGCTCAAAAAGTGGCGCAACTTGAGCTTATGTTGGGTCAAATAGCCAATTACTGCCCTATTATTGCAAGAAACACTATAGTGCGAAATTCAGTCAGCATTAACAACATATGGCAGTCAATTCGATTACATTTTGGTTTCCAATCTACAGGCGGACATTTTTTAGACCTAGATCAGATCCATTTAGATCCCAACGAACGTCCTGAGGATCTATACCAGAGGTTGTCTAGCTTTGTGGACGACAACCTTTTGAAAGGGGGTGGATTGATAACTCACCACGGCGAAGTCCCAGATCAAGATGAGGAACTGACCCCTACTGTCGAGAATATGATAGTCTTGACATGGTTACGATTGATTCATCCAAATCTACCGGCATTAGTGAAACAAAAGTACGCAACAGATCTTAGATCTAGAACGCTTGCATCCCTTAAACCCGAAATATCGTTGGCGATCTCTAGCCTACTCGATGAAGTTCATTCTCTTGCTGATGCGAAGGTACTCAGGTCATCTTTCCAACGGAAATTACCACCTAAGCGACCAACTTGCCCAATATGCAAGCAAGCAAAAAGACCGAATTTCCAGCATTTTTTGAGTAAGTGTACATACTTACCAGAGGAAGATAGAAAGTACATGAAATCATCTGAAAAAATCCGCTTCACTACATACTCTAACGAAAACGAGGATATTAGTCATGATGATACATTGGACTCTGAAACCCATAGTTTGCAACCAGTTGTAACTCACTGTTCGCGACGCGTCAGCACCAAACAGTCACCAGTCTTGAAAACGTTCTATAGACAGTTTCCCATATTGTTGACATTGGACAGTGGGGCTGAGGTTAGCATGATAAAAAGCTCAGTCGTGCAGTACATTGGAGCTCCGGTGACGAAAACAAACCAGAGCGCGCTCCAGGCTGATGGTGTCACTCCATTACAAATCATTGGGGAGACACATTTCTATGTCTCGAGAGGTGACACTGATCTGAAATTAGAGGCTCTAGTAGTGAATGACTTAGATGTCGATGTTCTAGCGGGGATACCATTTATGTGTACCAATGACATTTCAATTCGACCTGCTAAACATGAAATACTGATCGGCGGCATTGAACATGTTAATTATGGCTCCTCCAAATCTGACTCGCCAAGTAACCGCGTACGACGCACCCAAGCCTTTGTCTTACGAGCTCAGTCTACGTCATCTGTCGTATGGCCAGGTTCCTTCATTGAGTTGAATGTGCCGTCTGATATTGGACCTGAGGACACTGTGGCGATTGAGCCCAAACATGACTCTGGTATTTCCTGGATAAAACCGCAGGTTATCGAATCAGTTGGCGGTTGCATCAGAATCGCCAACGAGACACAGGAACCACAGCGAGTGTTAAGGCATGAACATGTTGGTTTCATAAGGAATACAGAGACAATGAAAGTTGGGGTTCTTACACCCATTACAGGAACACAGCTTAGCCATCAATCAGTTCCCAAATTACACATGTCTAATACAACATGCATCTCAACTGACCCTGATAAAGTGTTGACAGATGAACAACGCATGAAGTTTTTGATATTGGGTGATAAGTATGACGATGTGTTTGCGTCGGATATATCCGGGTACAACGGTGCCGTTGGTGACTTTAAAGCCGTTATCAACATGGGCCCTGTACAACCTCCCCAGCGTAAAGGACGGGTGCCACAATACGCGAAGGACAAGCTTGTCGAACTCCAACAGAAATTTGATGAGTTAGAGAGTCAAGGAGTTTTCAGTCGCCCAGAAGATGTAGGTGTGACGGCTGAATACCTAAACCCGTCCTTCTTAGTGAAAAAACCACAGGGCGGATACAGACTAGTCACTGCGTTTTCCGATGTTGGACGATACAGCAAGCCTCAACCTAGTCTGATGCCCGATGTTGATTCCACTCTACGCACAATAGGACAATGGAGGTATATAATACAGTCGGACTTAACAAGTGCGTTTTATCAGATACCACTGTCAAAGCAGTCAATGAAATATTGTGGTGTAGCAACTCCATTTCGCGGTGTTAGAGTATACACTCGTTGTGCTATGGGAATGCCCGGATCAGAAACAGCTCTTGAAGAACTGATGTGCCGTGTACTCGGAGATTTCGTTCAAGAAGGGTTTGTCGCAAAACTTGCCGATGACCTTTATTGTGGCGCTAACTCTGTTGATGATCTATTGATCAAGTGGGAGCGTGTTTTAGACGCCTTGTCTCGATGTGGGCTGCGTCTAGCACCATCCAAGACTGTAATCTGTCCGAAGTCCACTACAATTCTTGGATGAATTTGGTCTGCTGGCCAGTTATCTGCAAGTCCTCACCGTATTGCCCCGTTGTCTTTGTGTACACCTCCAGATACTGTGAAAGGGTTGCGTTCGTTCATCGGTGCGTACAAGGTTCTCGGGCGTGTGTTGCCAAACTGTTCACGATATGTTAGCCCACTAGACGACCTAGCCCCTGGTAAACAGTCGCATGACAAGGTGGAGTGGACGGACTCCTTTTTAAAATCATTCAAAGATGCACAGGCAGCACTGCATAATCATAAGTCGATTGTCATACCGAGACCCACAGATCATTTGTGGATAGTTACCGATGGTTCCGTGTCTCAGCGTGGTATAGGAGCAACCCTGTATGTGATGAGAAATGACAAGTTGCACTTGGCAGGCTTTTTCAGTGCCAAGCTGCGGAAACATCAAGTCACTTGGCTTCCGTGTGAAATCGAAGCTCTGAGCATCGCGTCCGCCGTTAAACACTTTAGCCCTTACATAATACAGTCTACTGTGTCGGCTTGTGTACTTACTGACAGTCAGCCTTGCGTACAGGCTGTAGAGAAGCTATGTCGCGGTGAGTTTTCCGCTAGTCCGAGAGTGACGTCATTTTTGTCAACTGTGAGTCGTTTCCAGATAAGCGTCAGACATCTTGCTGGCTCTGCCAATGTGCCGTCAGACTTTGCAAGTAGGAATGCCCCCGAGTGTTCTGTGCCAGCCTGTCAAATCTGTACATTTATCTGTAATACTGAAGACTCTGTGGTTCGTAACGTCTGCATTGACAGTATTGTGAATGGAACATCGCGTTTGCCGTTTGCTACAAGATCCTCGTGGCTTCAAATTCAATCCGAGTGTCCAGGTCTGCGACGTACACACGCGCATCTCAAACAAGGTACTCGTCCCTCTAAAAAACTAACAAAGATCAAAGATGTTAAACGTTACCTTCAAGTCGCATCAATCGCCAGAGATAATTTACTGGTGGTAAAACGCAGTGACCCTTTATTGCCACCATCTGAGTTGATAGTTGTTCCTCGTGCCGTTTTAGACGGATTGGTCAGCGCTCTACACATTAAGTTAGACCATCCATCTAAGCACCAGCTTGAACTTGTGATGAAGCGTCACTTTTACGCGTTGGACTTGAGTAGCTCTATTGAAACTGTAACTCGGCAGTGCCACTTATGTGCTTCATTACAGTCATTACCAGAATCCGCTATAAAGCATACAAGCGAAGACCCTCCAGAAGTTGTTGGCATGTCGTTCGCCGCAGATGTACTGAAACGTAATCAACAAACTATTCTAGTCGTGCGTGAGAGTGTTACCTCTTATACTAAAGCCTGTCTTATTCCTGACGAAAAAAGGGACACTTTAAGAGATGCTTTAGTGTGTTTGTGTACTGAGCTCCATCCATTAGACGGCCCCCCTGCAGTTATTCGTGTAGATCCCGCCCCGGGTTTTGCATCTTTGCAAAGCGACGAAGCCTTGAAACGTCTCAACATCGTGTTGGAGATCGGCCGTGTTAAGAACATAAACAAGAATCCTGTGGCTGAAAAGGCTATACAAGAGCTAGAAAATGAGTTGTTGCGGTATGAACCAGGTGGAGGCCCCGTTACTTGCATGGGCCTTGCTATTGTAGTCGCAAGGTTGAATTCACGTCTACGCCATACGGGCCTGTCTTCCCGTGAATTGTGGACCCAACGCTCTCAGTTCACTCATGTTCAACTCCCTGTGTCTGACCGTGATGATCTGGCAGTTATTCCTTACTGGCGCTTAGCTTATGGAGCATATACATGTACTTGTGTCCAATATCATGTCTTTTTATGATAAACATGACATCTTAACATGACAACACGGTTTCAGGTCAAAACATAGCTGTGAAACCCAGCTCATAAGTTTTTCCCAGGAAGTCTATGGCAATCTAGAACAAGGCCAACAAGCTGATATTATAGTCATGGACTTCAGCATAGCCTTTGATAAAGTCGATCATCACAAACTTCTGCTGAAATTACATAGACTAGGCATAAAACTCCGAGACCATTGGCTGGATCAGGTCATTTCTATACGGTTGTACTCAGCAGGTTGCTGTTGAGGGCCTTAACACTGACAACCTCCCCGTCTTATCTGGCGTCCCCCAAGACTTGGTCCTTGGACCTTGCCTTTTTCTCTCATACATAAATTAGCTCCCTGACAGTGTTAAGAGCAAGGTTCGACTCTTCGCAGATGATACAATAGTTTATCTAACAATTAAATCCACCTAAGATGCACAAACCCTCCAAAATGATCTCTTTAATCTTGCAAAATGGGAATCTGATTGGTCCATGGAATTTAACGCCGACAAATGTGTAATCCTTAGAATCAGCCACCAAAAACATCCTGTCCTTTTTCCCTACAAACTTCATGGCATAGAACTAAAAACCACAGAGGCTGCAAAATATTTAGGTGTCACCATAAGTAAAGACCTGTCATGGACCAATCACATAAACAATATAACATCAAAGGCCAATAATTCACTCAGATTCATTAAAAGAAATATCATAACTTCAAATAAAAAGGTTAAAGAGACTGTCTACAAAACTTATGTAAGGCCAGTTAGAATGTTGCTCCACTGTTTGGCATCCTTGACAAAAGTATCTCATCTACAAAATTGAACAAGTCCAAAGATCAGCTGCCAGGTATGTTTGTAATGACTACAATTACACCAGTAGTAATTCCCAAATGCTGAATAATCTTAAATGGCAAACTTCAGAACAGCGTCAAAACATCAGCAATGTTATCCTACTATATAAAATCCAAAACAATCTTGTGTGGGTTGACTATCACCACCTGACACCCACCAGAAACCTGAACTACCTGGTACCATACTCAAGGACACAGTATCACTCCAACTCATTCTTTCCACGTAGTATTCGTCTGTGGAATGGCCTGCCTGTGTCCTTACAAGCTAGTCCCAGTATAGGTATCTTAATACTGGGCAGCTGCATCCTTTCCACCAGTTCTAAGTCTACTCTGTTTTTAGCTCACCTGAGCACAACGTGCTCATGGTGAGCTTTTGTGATCGCCTTTTGTCCATCGTCCGTCGTGCATCGTCAACATTTTGCCTTGTGAACACTCTAGAGGCCACATTTATTGTCTGATATTCATGAAATTTGGACAGAACATTTGTCCCATTAATACCTAGACTGAGTTTGAAACTGGGTCATGCTGGGTCAAAAACTAGGTCACTAGGTAAAAAAAAAGAAAAACCTTGTGAACAATGAAGAAGTCACATTTGATGCCCAATTTTCATGTAACTTTGTCAAAATGTTTGTCTAAATGATATGTTGGTCGAGTTCAAAAATGGTTCCGGTCAGTTGAAAAACATGGCCGCCAGGGGGCGGGGCAGTATTCCTTATATGGCTATAGAGAAACCTTGTGAACACTCTAGAAGTCACAATTTTTGCCCAATCATCATGAAACTTGGTCAAAACATTGGTTTCATTGATTTCTCGGACGAATTCGAAAATGGTCCAGATCGGTGAAAAATATGGCCGCCAGGAGGCGGGGCAGTTTTCCTTATATGGCTATAGTAAAACCTTGTCAACACTCTAGAGGCCATATTTATTGTCCAATCTTCATGAAATTTGGTCGGAAAATTGGTCTCAATTATATCTTGGATGAGTTTGAAAATGGTTACTTTTTTAAATTAAAAACATGGCTGCCAAGGGGTGGGGCATTTTTCCTTAAATGGCTATATATGGCTATTGTCAAACCTTGTGAACACTCTAGAGGCCACATTTATTGTCCAATCTTCATGAAATTTGATCAGAAGATTGGTCTCAATGATATCTTGAATGAGTTCGAAAATGGTTACGTTTGCTTGAAAAACATGGCTGCCAAGGGGTGAGGCATTTTTCCTTTTATGGCTATAAATGGCTAGAATAAAATCTTGTTAACACTCTAGAGGCCACATTTATTGTCCGATCTTCATGAAACTTGGTCAGAAGATTCACCCCAATAATATCTTGGACGAGTTCAAAAATGATGCTGGTTGGTTGAAAAACATGGCTGCCAGGGGGCGGGGCATTTTTCCTTATATGGCTATAGTAAAACCTTGTTAACACTCTAGAGGCCACATTTATTTTCACATCTTCATGAAACTTGGTCAGAAGATTTGTCCTAAATATATCTTGGATAAGTTTGTAAATGGTTTTGGTTTCTTAAAAAACATGGCCACCAGGGGGCGGGGCATTTTTTCTAATATGGCTATATATCATGCTTTAGTGAAACCTTGTTAACACTCTAGAGGCCACATTTATTGTCCAATCATCATGAAACTTGGTCAGATGATTTGTCCCAATGATATCTTGGATGAGTTCAAAAATGGTTCCGGTTGATGGAAAAACATGGCCGCCAAGGGGTGTGGCATTTTTCCTTATATAGCTATAGTTAAACCTTGTTAACACTCTAGAAGACATATTTATTGTACGATTATAATGAAACTTTGTCAGAAGATTTTTCCCAATGATATTATGGACAAGTTCGAAAGTGGTTCCAGTTGCTTGAAAAACATGGCCACCAGTGGGCGGGGCATTTTTCCTTATATGGACTTATGAATCTTCATGAAACTTTGTCAGTATATTTGTTTAAATGATATCTTGGATGTGTATGAAAATGGTTCTGGTCTGTTGAAAAACGTGGCTGCCAGGGTGTTCACTGTCACGAACGTTGGTAAGAACATATTGTTCTAATGACATCTTGGGCTGCACAGAACAGGTCAGTTCCTTTGAATCTCAGGTGAGCGACTTTGGGCCTTTCAGGCCCTCTTGTTTACTAGAGCATCATTTTAAGTGTGCAATGATTATATATAAATTGTAAACTTGTATGTATACAATTGTAATTATACATGCACAATTTCAGTGATTATAATTGTAATATTTTTTTTAAGTAAGTGTTCATAATTTTCTTTATTATTATATTTATTTGTAGTTTTTTTCTAACAGAGAATCACGTGATAGTATGCATTCTCAATGGCTGCAGCACAGCAATGTCATGATATGGAAAATTAAATATTGAAAAACAAATCAAGTTTGTGAACAGCGCATTACATAAAAATCCAGTTCCCATAAACTGTAAAAAGTTTTCACACCAAAACTGACCATGTATAATACTGTATTATACATGGTCAGTTTTGGTGTTATAATTTTTTTGGCAATGAAAAGACTTCAATTTTAGTGTTGGGTTGCCTGGAGTCCTATGGTTGGCTCATAGTTCTTGCAATCGTGATCGCCCTCTACCTGAAGAGCACACTTAGTCCAGCTGTGAGGAAATACAAAGAGAAACTCAATGAGACCATACAGAACAAGAAGTTTGGTAAGACAGACTTTTTTTTTGGTCAAATTTGGTTCCGGTAGGGAGACTCATTCCCAATGTAAAAAAGTTTATATTTTTCCCAAATTGGACCTAGAAATTCCCAATGGAATTAAGTTTTAGGACACTACATTTTCGGACACCCCCTTTTTTAGCCAAAATATTTATTTAAGTTTTCGTGCCTCTAAATTTTCGGACATACGGATTTTTGTCCATAATTAAACACTAATTTTTCTGACAGTCAATTTTATAGGCTATTTTAGCAGATTTCGGCTCTGTTTTGTCTATCTGGTGACCCTTTTCCCTTTTATCAAGTGTTTTAACATCTGGATTAAAGTAATAAAACCTGGCAGATGGATACCTGAGGGCAGTACACATCAAATTTGCGTTATCTGGTAACCTGTGTTCAAAAACTTTTAGTAATAACAGTATTTTGTACGAAAAATGGCTCAAATAATTTTGCCATTGAAACTTTCATGTATGGCTACAGCACTTTTTTCATTCTTTAGCAAGGGCCTTATAGAGGCCCATTGCCCCAGTAGAAAAACCCATTCCCCAAGAGAAAGGCCCCTTCCAAAAGAGAATTTTTTTAAATAAAATGATGCAATTTTCCCCAAATTTCAAGCTTACTTTGGGCAATTTTTCTCCTTTCTCAGTTTGTTGATAATTTTTTCCCCAAAATGGAAAGCCTTGCCATTGACCCAAATCAAGAAAAAAGGCCCTGGACTATATGTAAAGTTATTGTCACACTTGAAGGTCATAAGAAGGGATTAAAGCTAACATTTGGACTGCTTTATTTAAGTAAGGAGGGAGGGGGGGAAAACATATTAAGGAAAACAAATTACCATAGATAACACAAAAATTGCAAGGTAGGTGCATTGGGAAGGACAGATAACTGACATGTTTGATTGACATCGTGTATGGTGTAAAGACATTGATATATATGAGCTTGGAACTAAAATAAAAAATTTCTGGGAAAACTGGTCATAATGCATTTGCATAAGTTGGAATCCCAGATAAGCCTGTGCAATCTGCACCGGCTAATTAGGGACCACACTTTCAGCCTGAATCTAATTTTTCGTTTAAAGGAAGTCTCTTCTAAAGGAAAATCTAGACTAATTGGAAAGTGTCATTCCTGATTCGCCTGTGCAAGGAATGACATTTTAAGTACTTGCATTAAGATCAGTCTTATCTTTGGCTCAACACTCCCTGTATTTTCAGACCCAGAAGAGGCATCCGCGCGGGAGTTGGCGCGAGAGGCAGCGAGAAGAAGGATGCAGGAGCAGCTGGATGCACAGGCCGCCAGGCATGCTGAGATGATGAAACAGGTACATACGAGTCTTGCTCTGTAAAAACAGTGTTGAATGCATGTCCTTAAAGTGTCGTCCCAGATTAGCCATAGTGCACTGCACTTTCCCCTAAGACTGGGTTCTTTCCCCTAAGACTGGGTTCTTTCCCCTAAGACTGGGTTCTTTCCCCTAAGACTGGGTTCTTTCCCCTAAGACTGGGTTCTTTCCCCTCAGACTGGGTTTTCGTTGCCAAGAGGCTTCCTTTTTACAAAATATGCCGAAAGTGGTGTTTCTGATTAGCCTGCATGGACTGCGTAGACTAATCTGGGATGACATTTAATGCTCATGCATTAAGCCCAGTTTCCTCAGATTATGGCTCATATTCGGACTGCAGAGGGGGTTTATGGCAAAATTGACCGTAGTGCTCTAAAGAACTGCTCCATCATTTACACCAACAAGTTGATAATTAAATGAAAAAGAAAATGGTCATTCTTGATCATTGCAATTTAATGTTATAGTTAAGTTAAACATGTGCTTTAAGTTAAACATGTGACTTTAACATTATTATCTAGAAAGAGGAAGAGAAAAGGCAGGAGAAGATCAAAGACTGGGAGAACCATTTGGAGGGCAATGGATACAGATCTAAAACCAAGCCGGTAAGGGTAGTCCCATGCAGGTATTGAGGGAAAATACTTTGATTTCAAGACACATAAACTCCTGCAGACTGTGATAGATATATTAAATACCAGTAGCTTTGAACATGTTATATGTTTGTACATTTTTATGCCTCCGTGATCAAATGATCGGCGGTATATTGTTTTTGGCCTGTCTGTCTGTCAGTCATTCATTCATTGTGTGTGTCCCATGTCCCAAAACTTTAACCTTAGACATAACATTTGCAATATTGAGGAAAGCAACTTTATATTTGGCATGCATGTGTAACTAAATGAGCTGCACATTTTGAGCGGTGAAAGGTCAAGGTCATCCTTCAAGGTCAAAGGTCAAATATATGGCTTCAAAGCGGCGCGATAGGGGGTATGTGTTTCTGATAGGGATGGCATCGAATACCAATATCGGTATTCGAATGTTCGCAAATTCATTCAATCGAATATTCGCATAAAACGGCTGGATTGATTTTACCTTGTTATGTGTTAATTTCCATTGGTTTGTAAGTTATATCCGTTTGCTAAATACGAGGCTGTTTATTAACGTTGCTATCGAATAATTGTATCGCTGTCGACTAATACTGTGACCGATACTGTGATCGGGCACAAATAGAATGAAAAACATCGTGTCATAGAAGTTTATTTTTTAATGATTCCACAGATTTGTAGCAGACCGCGCATATGTAAAACTAAGTTTACACACATTACACGTTGCGGTCTTCTTATCCACAGACCGTGTTAAGTATTCCATACTGCAGAAGGGGCTGGTGGCATTTTAGATTTGAATTATGATTCCTTGATGATTGTTTAATTTATATCATCTGTTACTTTTGAGTAATTCACATATTTAAATGTCTGTTCAAACTGTGATCACAAAAACTAAATTATTATTCGCAAGTAAATTGAAGCCCTTAATTGGTACCTAATTGACAAACAACAGTTTAGGCCCTTTCTTATAGTAAGTATATTGCATTGCGCGATTTGAGTAATTCACACATTTTAGTGGCTGTACATACTGTGATCACAAAACTTCATTATTATTCGCCAGTCAATTGAAACCGTTAATTGGCATCCCATTGGCAAACAACAGTCGGGGCCTTTCTTAAAGCGTGTATATTGCACTGCGCAATCAACAATCGAAAAAAATGCGAATATGCGAATATCATTTTTATTATTCGAATGCTGACCATTCAATCGAATATTCGATTATTCGAATAATTTTGCCATCCCTTGTTTCTGACAAACAGATCTCTTGTTCAAATATATTTTGGGCAGATTGAAAATTAATGTTATGATATGTTGAAATATTTATTGATTCCAAGTGAAAATGAAGTAATTTTGCAAAAAATAATGTCTATGACATGAGAGGCGTTATCTGTGACCCAACATTTTAAATACATTGTTGAACTGCATATGGTGATAAATTGATGGACTAACCCTTTCCCACTTATATGCAAATTGACAAATAGCTATGTGCAAACAGCATAAAACCAGAACAGCCTGCAAGTTACTCGCAGTCTGTTCAGGTTTTACATTGGTTGCTGCTCAACAGTATCTAAGGTTTGAAGTTGAAGCCTTAAAAGCCGGATCTCACTTGCTTGATTTTGCGGTGGTAAAATGTTAACCTACATTAACTAGTGGGCTGGGTTTATCTGCCAGTGATTTGCTGATAACATTAGAGTGTTTATAAACAGAAACACGTGTTTGAGCAAACAGCAATTTGGTATAGTGTTGAATCTGTATTTACATGTAAACTTGATTGAGTCATCCGCTAGCTATTGGCTGAGTGAAGTTCATAACCTTTCAAGTGGGCGGTGCTTAGCATTTACAGGGAAATTTGAATTTCAAGCAGACGACAAAAAACTTTTTTCTGTAAGTCAATAACTATATAACTTACAACCACCAAATTACACATACATATTGTTTGCATACTAAAGTATATGTATGTCAATTTCATTGGAAAA
Source organism: Dreissena polymorpha (assembly GCF_020536995.1). NCBI lineage: Eukaryota > Metazoa > Mollusca > Bivalvia > Myida > Dreissenidae > Dreissena > Dreissena polymorpha. The sequence continues at coordinate 21,132,811 of NC_068369.1, read as the reverse complement.
TATTAAATCCAAACTTAAATATTTTGAAAATAATCATTTTTGTTTTCTGCTGTTTACACACCAGTGTACAACTGAAAAGTAGACATTTTGTGACTTTGTGGCCCTTTTATACTGCTTCTCTGGTGTTTAAGAACATGAATCTAGTAAGAAAGGTCTATAATTCAATTTAACCTTCTAAGGGACTACACATGGGTGAAAATACCTATCTCAGTGGTAAAGGGTTAGACTACCCAAGTTAATGGATTCAAACTAACTTCTTACGGTTGTTAGCCCGGATGGGCAACAATATGCAAGGGGTTTGTTGCCAGACCAAAGTCTTAGAAGCCAAGGTCAAACTTAATGTAATGTGCAAATACAGATAATGCTGAGTAAAAACCAGATGCAGTAGACAGTGATGCCCTTATTGGCTGCTTGGCCAGTATCGATTCATTTGTCAATATGAACGTTTCCTGGTCCTATATTAAGTTAATGTAGATTTCAACAAGAAGTCATGTGTTGTTATATTGCTGAGTCTTGGATGAAAGGAATAAAGCTTTTCTGTGAGTACGGGTAGTATAGAAGTTAATCAAATGGTCAATTTGGCTTAACCTAGAATTTCGACCTCCTAAATTAATTCAAAAGTAGGTCAATGTCAAAGTAAAAATGAGGTCAAAGTAAAAATGAGATTTAAGTTAAAACAAGGTCAAAGTAAAAATGAGGTCCAATTATCTGGGTGAGTTGAGGGTTTTCATTGATAACGTGACAAAACTTGTCATGAGGGTTAACCAAGAAGTTGAACCTTCGGAATAAGTCTTAAACCTTGACAACATTAGATACGTATTTTAACGCATAATTTAATTAAAGACCTTTCTTACTTAATTCAAGTTTTAAAAGCTTCATTTCCAACTCTTAGATACTGATTAGCAGCAAACAGCATAAAGCCTGAACAGACTGCAAATTACTTGCAGGCTGTTGTGGTTTTATGCTGTTTGCACATAGCCATTTAAACATTGCTTCTGAGTGGGAAAGGGTTTAACCAAAACTGGTCAGTGTCAAAGTCAAAATGAGGTTAGGTGATGTGGGTATGTTGAGAGTGCTCAAATATAACATCCATGCAAGTATCAAAGCTTTGTAGCAAACTGTTTTCATGTTGTATAAAACCCGAGTTCCAAGATAAACATTTTCTGGATGGATGGAATGTAGGACAAGCAGGGGTGTCAAAGTTCAGGATTATTCCTGAAATCAGGATTTAGGCCCTCAAAAACTGTTTTTTATATTGATATAATTTAGAGGATTATTTTGTTCTGGTATTTAAAGATTTTTGTCACAAAATGTCAATTTAAACACACATTATTTTAATTTGACATATTGTTAACACATTTATCATAATTAAATGAATTATTAACCCTCTTTTGGCACTGGCCCCCACATGTAAGGCTTATTTTCAGGATTTTAGATTTTGGGCAATTGACACCCCTGACAAGCCAAACAATATTTTCCTCTTATCATCAGTAGATGCGGGAAAATAAAAAGCAGATAAGAATTATTTAAAACCCCATAAATGGTCATAATCAACATAATCCCATATAAAAATCAGTGTTCCTGATTGCAATAGCCAAAATTTCCATATTAGATGTGGTGTGGCAACATTGATTGAACAAGATACAAATTGCTCGATTTTTTTTTTTGCCTTAATATATTAGTATTGATTCTGTATGAAGTACTAGACGGGTATTCAAGATAAATATCAGAAAACTGTTAGAAGTTTAAAAAAAGCTAGTATCCTAGCTGGACTACCGACGGTTGACATTGACTTGCCCATCTCGTTTTCTTTTTGGGCTGGGTCAATAAACAACCACAGATTTCTATTTCAAAAGTAACCTATCAATAACATGTAAAATTTGTTATGATGTGTTTTTGTTTATTTGACAACAACTCTTGTTTTGGTATATTTGCTACAGTGTTTTATTTGTTACTATTGTGTTGGATGGCTGATTTAGGGCCTAGTTTGTATTTTTCACTGGCTTACAAAATTATTGAACAAAAAAGTACATGTACATGTTGATATATGTTTTTTTTTGCAGAAGCAGGAATCTGAAATACAAAAACCCTTGAAGACAGAGAAGAAATCAAAACCTTTGAGATCTTCAGGTAATAACTACCCCGGTAGTGTTTTTATGCTCCCCGAAAATATAGTTGCCAGTTTGTAGTTCCGTTATTCCTTACATCCTTCCTTCCTTCATTCCGTAACACTTTTGCTAACGTTTCTCATAGCGCCTTCAATACTTTACCAATCGCTTTCATATTTGGCATGTACCTTTTGATGAGGTTTGAGGTCAGTGGGGTCAAGGTCAAGGTCACCGAGGCTAATAATACACTTCCTTCTGTCACACTTTTGCTACCGTTTCTCATAGCGCCTTCAATACTTTACCAATCGCTTTGATATTTGGCATGTAGGTACCTTGCATGGACCTCTACCTTTTGATGAGGTTTGAGGTCACTGGGGTCAAGGTTAAGGTAACCGAGGCTGATAATAGATTTTTTTAGATGGTTATTAACACATAGATTGACAAAGCGCATCATCGGGGAGCATCCATCAGTGTCACTGATATTCTTGTTTTTAAATTGTATAGTTTATTAGCATGGTCATATGTTGGGCTTTTACTTTAACCCATTTATGCCTAGTAAACTCTCCCATCCTTCTAAATTGGATCAATTTATTTCCAAAATTAGGGATGTCAAGTATGTTTATTTCTATATTTAGAATATTTCATAAAGAAATTCCTTTAAGCAATTAGCGCAGACCCAGATGAGACGCCGCATCATGCGGCGTCTCATCTTGTTCTACGCTGTTTGCAATGTCCTTTTTTCAGGACGCTAGGCATAAATGGGTTAAAATGTTCATGTTTTTACATGCACTATATAACTATTACAGAATATTTAACTTCAAATATGCATTGGTGGTCATAATAACAAGTGACTGAAAGAAAACATACATTACATTGCCATGGTGTAGTGAGTTGTGCTGTCTTGTGACAGCTCTTGTTTATGTTGAGAAAACTTATATTATCTTAATGCTTTCAAGTTAAACTTATATTATCTTAATGGTCCGAAATTAAATCTCAAAATGGTCTAAAATTAAACTTATATTAATGGCCTGAACTTAAACTTAGATGCTCTTAAAGGTCTGAGCATAAACTTAAATTCTCTGAAAGGTTTGAACTTAAACTTGTATTTCCTCAATGGTCTGAACTTAAACTAAAACTCTATGAATGTTCTAAAATAAAACGTATATTCTCTACATGTGTGAAATGAAAATTATATTCTCTAAATGGTCTGAAGTTTAACTCGTATTCTCTAAATGGTCTGAACTTTAATTTATATTCTCTAAATGTTCTGAACTTTAATTTATATTCTGTAAATGGTCTGAACTTTAATTTATATTCTCTAAATGGTCTGAACTTTAATTTATATTCTCTAAATGATCTGAACTGTAATTTATATTCTCTTAATGGTCTGAACTTAAATTTATATTTTCTAAATGTTCTGAACTTTAACTAACTTAAAGTCTCTAAATGGTCTGAACTTAAAACTCTGAATAGTCACAACTATAGCTTATATTATCTGGTTTGTTGTTCCAGATTTTAATCCGCTGGCAGGTGATGGAGGCTCGAGTGGCTGGCGACCAGTTGCCAGGCGTGGCGGGGGTGGATGAGGTTAATTTTGTGTGCTTACCCCACCCACTTCCTGTCTGGTCAGTCATGTGACCCCATAGAGGTCATGTGATCCAACATGGCTGACATGGGACAGAAGAGAGTGGAAAAAATGTATCTGATCCATTGAGGCTCTTCAAATGATGACTTGAGTGACAGAAATATGTGAGACAATTTTACTGGCCTCTGTTCATTATTAAGGTAGCTATTTTTGCTTTACTGCTTATGAGCCTTGCTCTGTGAAAAGGGGGTTAAATGCATGTGCGTAAAGTGTCGTCCCAGGGCCCGTATTCACCAACCAATTCTTAGACTTAAGAATAAAGAATAGACTTAGAACCAAGAAAAATGTGTTCAGTGTTTGAATATATACAGGCCTCCACTGGTGATTATGTCATTAACAAAATGTTCTATATAAAGAATAATATAGATAGAGATGTTTACTGCAGAGTTTGACTCAAAATTAAAGAAATACTTGAATATTCTAATTTATAGAATTTTCTTTATTCTTAGACTTAAGTCTAAGAATTGTTTGGTGAATACGGGCCCAGATTAGCCTGTGCAATCTTCACAGGCTAATAAGGTACAGCACATTTCGCTTTTATGACATTTTCTTTTGAAAGAAAGCCTCTTCTTAGCAAAAATCCAGTTTAGGCGGAAATTATCGTCCCTGATTAGCCTGTGCAGATGATTTTGACCCATTTTTCATAGAGCACATTGTATATTCTTTATTTTTTTCTGACATTTTATTTCAACTGTAAAATTATTGTGGAATTAGGTATTTTGAGATATAAAATCATGTATGTAGATTTAGTGACTTAATGATACATGCAGTTCACTGGTATTAACCCTTTGCATGCTGGGTAATTTGTCGTCTGCTAAAATGTAGTCTGCTGACTTTCTAAAATTAGCATTTTCTTCGATTTTTTTCAAAGAATATTATTAGAATAGCAAACAGTTTGGATCCTGATGAGACACCACGTTCTGTGGCGTCTCATCTGGATCCAAACTGTTTGCAAAGGCCTTCAAAATTCGGTTCCCGCACTGAAAGGATTAATATTCATGTAGTTGAACATTTCTTTTCTTGTAATATGCAGTCTTCTTTTGAATGTTTGACTTTCAATTACTATTTCTATGACAGTAACACTAGTCCTAGAAGTATTTATGGTCTGTATAATTTTCTTGTTGCTAGCTACAGTATTATGTTGTGTATGTGTATATGATATTTCCATGTGAATGCTCATTGTGCAATAGTGTTTGTATTTTAAAGAGCTGTACAGTGGACAGATACATTTTCGTTGTTTGGGGGAAAGCACACCGATTGTTTTGAAGAGAAATACCTGCTTCTGTCAATCTTCATTGATCATGCATGAATTGAAACATTTCCGAAATTGCTGTACGAAATTTATGGACAAAGCGTCATGCTATTACTAACGTTCCTGAATAGCTCTCGGATAAAGTTTTTGTTTGCCCACTGGCCTGTCTGACTTTTAAGGGACAGCAGGAAATTTGAGAATCAATTAATGTATTATAATTACTGACAATGAATATATAAATTTAATAACTTTACCAATGATTATGATACTTTGCTTTATTTTGTTGCTGGTTAAACAATGAAAAAGCTTATTAGAGATATGTTTAACTTCATGCATCCATATCCACATAGAGCTCTTTGAGAATTCAGCATCTTGAAAAATAATGCAACTCTCAAATAAACCCACTGTGTGTAAAGATCAAAATTTTATTTAGCCTTATACTTTTGTTTATATGGTAACTGGTAAGCCAATGTTTGATTTATAAATGCATAATATGTAGCTTTTAACATTCAATGTGCACACTTACTATGCCATTTTTGCCTTAATTAATACTATTGTTATCTGGAAAAAAGTTTAATTGTCAGACCGCAACAAAAAATGGTCACGTCAATTTTTTTCATGGATGCTTTGTTCTCAGTTCAGGTGTGAATGAAGATTGCCAGTTAATGACGCCAAGCCCAGAAAGGATATGGTCTCCTTGGGCATGGCTGAACTTGTGGGCTGTTCTCTTTAAATGTATTAATATGACTTGTCATAATATGTCATCTTTGACATTCTTATTTATATTTTGCCATTCTTGTATTTCGAAATCTTGCTTTTACTTGCTTTGTTTTACGTTTTTGTTATGAATGTATCACATGAATGGTTTGATACAGATCATGACATGTTTGATTTTAAATACCTTTTTTAAAACACTTTCTGTAAAAAGCGAATTATTTTTGTAAAATGCTACAATGAATAAATAATGTATTTAAAGTTACATTCATTGACAATTCAATAAAGTTTATCAATGTTAGAGTTGGAATAGCTTTGTATTTCTTTGCATCAGAATGGTCAACTTTATGTATTGTGTTTGCATTAAGCAAACACCTGTATGTTATGGTATGTTTATTATTCAGTTAAAAAATCTCTACACTTTTAACCTTCATTTATATTTTTGACATTCATTTCTATGGTATATTACATCATGTGTATATTGGTGAAACGAAATAACCATTAGTCAGAACATGATGTTCAATAAACCATAAAATACAAACAATTTATCTTGTGGAAGTCTTTTCCTTTTGAAAACTGTAATTGTAATGCTGAATAGCTTATGAACATTAACCCTTAACCCTTTACCACTTAGATACGTATTTTCACACATTTGTAGCCCTTTAGAAAGTTAAATTTTATTAAAGACCTTTCTTACTGGATTCAAATTTTAAAGTCTTCATTTCCAACCCTAAGATACTAATGAGCAGCAAACAGCATAAAACCTGAACAGACTTGCGAGTTACTCGCAGACTGTTCTGGTTTTATGCCGTTTGCACAGAGCCATTTTCACTTTGCTTTTGAGTGGGAAAGGGTTAAAGGCTTTACCACTTAGATATGTATTTTTACACATTAGAAGTCCCTTAGAAAGTTAAATTTAATTAATTACATTTCTTACTAGATTCAAGTTTTAAAGGCTTCATTTCCAACCTTAAGATACTTATGAGCAGCAAACAGCATAAAACCTGAACAGACTGCGAGTTACTCGCAGGCTGTTCTGGATTTCTGCTGTTGCCCTCAGCCATTTTCACATTGCTTCTGAGTGGGAAAGAATTAACCTGACACCTTTATGCATGGCTATATTAAATGCACATGAAGTAAAACATCAGCTGCACCAGGGGCCGTATTCACCAACAATTCATTCTAAGACTTCCGAATAAAATATTGACCAAGGGCCTAGAAATAATCCAAGGTTCAAATATATACAGGCCACCACTTGTGATCCTGCTATAAACACAATGTTCTACAAGAATAATTATAGGTTATTAGACGTTTCACTGTACAATATGGAGATATATATTTGGACTAGCACACAGTTTGACGTCATATTGGACGAGACGTTATTTGAATATTCAAATTTTAAGAATTTTATTTATTTTTAGCGAGGCTGTATTCGGAGAAAACCCGAGCTATTGTCATAGCCAGCTCGTCGTCCGCCGTCCGTTGTCCGCCGTAGGCGTCATGCTTAAACCATAACATTGGCCATAACTTTTTAAATATTGAAGATAGCACTTTGATATTTGGCATGCATGTGTATCTAATGGAGCTGCACATTTTGAGTGGTAACATTTCAAGGTGAACATCATCCTTCAAGGTCTAGGGTCCAAAAAACAAAGTCAAGGAAAGTAATAAGCTTTAAATGGACATAGTTATCTGACCTTCCCACATATATATTTTTGTTAAATAAATCAAAGCGGCGCAGTAGGCGGCATTGTGTTTCTGACAAACACATTGTGGTAAAAGGTCAAGGTCATCCTTTACGGTCTATGGTAAAAAATACAGATTTAAGGGAAGTAATAAGCTTTAAAAAGGGAGAAAATTATTCAATATTGAACATACCTACTTTATATATTTGGCATGCATGTGTATGTCATGGATCTGCACATTTTGAGTGGTGAATCTACAGTCACGGTAGTGGCTTTTAATTATTTGCTACTAAAAATAGAGATTTGTTACAGACAATTATTTTCAAGGGAAGTAATTTATGTAATTATAAATCTCATATTATATATTTCCTTACCAAGAATTAAAGTTCTTTTCACAGTTTCTGTACAGATTTATTATTTTGATTATTTATTACCCAAAAGTTTTTTTTTTAATGATATAATTTCTTTGATGTTCATTACATACCTGCTGACTTATGTCCATAGATACATGATCAACTCTGGCTATGATCTCTTTTAAACCACAGGCCTTGGTTGTCAGTGATGTCTGAGATGGTCCCTTCCCCCCCCCCCCCCCTGGTTGGGTTGGACAAAATTCAAGGGAAGTAATAACCTTTAAAGGGAGATGATTTCTATACCTGCCAAATGATAAATAGAAATGTTATTTCAATGAGGCGCAGTAGGGGGCATTGTGTTTCTGACAAACACATCTCTTGTTGGGTCACTTGGTCAAAGGTCAAGGTCACTGTGACCTCTAAAAAAAATCTGACAAGCTTTCGCAGCCGAGCGTGGCACCCGTTATGCGGTGCTCTTGTTACATAATTCTAAGAATTGTTTGGTGAATATGGGCTCAGATGGATTGAAGCCTTTAAATACACTTTGTTCCTTCATTGGCGGCAAGGAAAAGATCAGAAAGACACACTGGACGAGACAATGCGCACACCTACAAAATGAAAGAACAACATGCACAAAACTAAGGTCGCCGTCCTGAAACGGTCAATGGAAAGGCACTGGGGGGTCAAAACCGGTTTTAACAAGATTTAAACCTAACGCTTGGCAATAGGCTTAGCACTTGTGGGGTTTAAATAGGTTTTGAATAGCTTTAAACCTTATAACACTTGGCAATAGCACTGGGGATTAAGCCGGTTTAAGAAGCTTTAAATCTAACACTTGGCAAAAACTGTGTTTGATTAAAGCTCTATAGACAAAGCAACAACTAGTTAAACATTAAGAGCATCGTCGTGAACATCAGGGAAAAGCATTAAGGTTATAAAAAGCAAAAATTACTGTTATTTATGATATTTATGTTCCGTACTGAGATATAGGTAAATCGATCAAAACGTAACACAATAAATGTTGAATTATGACATCATACAACTCGTGATAACAACAGAATACAATTATAGTAAACATTCCAAAAATGTTCTTAATGTTTATTTGGTTAATGCGAATAGGGCTTAACGATTTAAGAAGTTATAGACTTCTCACTGGCTTCCATTGCCCTTAGTCCTGTCAGATAAAGGGTTAACAGGGCGCAGGATCGTGTACACAGAGATTTAACCCTTAGAGTGCTGGAACCGGATTTTGAAGACCTTTGCAAACAGTTTGGATCCAGATGAGACGCCACAGAACGTGGCGTCTCATCAGGATCCAAACTGTTTGCTATTCTGATAGTGGTCTTAGAAAAATAATCGAAGAAAATGCTAATTTTAGAAATTCAGCAGACGACATTTTAGCAGACAACAAATTTCCCAGCATGCAAAGGGTTAACAATTGAAAAATTCACAGATATTTCCCAGAAAGCTTCAAATGCATGAAGGTTGAAAGAAGTCTTAAGATGCTCTGTGTATTTAAGCTGACGTAAGTGATTAAAACTCCGGAATAAACTAAGTAGGTTAATTCATGTGATCAGACGATCACACTTCATGTTCTGAAATAACAATAACATTCTGACAAATTAACTCAAATCGGAAAAATATCCAATACATACAATCTAACTAACAAGCATCAAGGTAACAAGTCAAATAATGTCAACACTTGAGCATGTCTGGGGTTTTATGTCCTCGATTTTTGAAACAGTTTATTGCTAAATTTGGAATATTTAAGAACGCGCGACCAGCTTGCACCGGGGTTCTTTTACATATTTATTGTCATCCGACGACTGTATTTTTGTTATGTTTGCGGATCATAACTAGAAACGTGTTGTTTTAATGAAATTAAGCAAACATTTGTTATCATTTTTTGAGATAACAATATTGTGATAATGACAAATCGATTTAAATCTGAACCGGATTACTACAGACAGTACTTTCGTTACATCTAGAAAATGTTTTACGCCTAGCAATGGCAGTTGCTGCACTGTAAATAGTTTAATAAAATGCTATCAAACTTTTTGCATAACGGCTGGGTGAGGTGAGATCAAATCGCACGCATGCGAACCAATGACGTAAACTGTATAAATATTTTTTTCTTAACGTATTACTCTTCATTAAGGTCCACAAAAGTCGTAAGAATGGTTGTAAAATGCTTGTCAAAGTTCGCATGGGAATATCTTACACGTTGAACCTTGTAAAATTGTTTTAAACTGTTTTATTTAACTTGGTTAAATGGCGAAATTTGAGGACAACGGCAAATCAATTGTGTCGGGTTTAAGCTCGAACATAAAACACTGCATTTTTTTATACAACTATTTGCCATTAAACAGAATGTTGTATGTCAATACGCAGTGTTTTAAAGAACTTGCTACACAGGCTAATCGGGGACGAAAGTGGAAGGAGGAAAGTGTCGTCCCTGATTAGCCTGTGCGAATTTTACAGGCTAATCTGGGACGACACGTTACGAACATGCATTAAACCCCCTTTTAAAAGAGCACTGCTCAGTACTGTTTCTGTACTGAACGTGAGTCCCTTCCGATATGATGGTCGTAACCACGATGATGCTATTTAAATACTTGGCTAAATTTGCAGAGAAAAACACGACTCTTTAAATGGACCTTTTCACGTTTAGATAAATTGTATAAATTGAAAAAAAAAGTCCCATATTTGCACAATGTCTATAAAGTTTCCGTTTGATACAGCGAAAAGTATGCAAAATTTTCAAGGGACTATAACTCAAAGAGTATCGCGACACTTCTAAAAATAGCATCTGGCACTGGAATAATATCTAGTAGTATAGATATAGTTTCATGTTTCTCTGACAGACACCGCTTCCTCACATAGAGCAGCTTCAGGTGCGGAAGGACCTCCTATGCTTCGATATGCTCACTCACATTGGGAAAGCTGAGAGGTAACTTCGCGACACGAAGTACTCATGTACGAAGGCATAAGTAGCCGAAATGTATTTAAGTTAAAAGGCACATAACTCAATAAAGAAATTAGCGACATGCACGAAAAACTATTTGCACTGCTTCATAGTATCAACAATATGTGTATAAAGTGTCCTGTTGATACTTAGAAAAGTGAGAGACGAGTTTGCGGCACAAATTGCACTTCGAGGGGTGAAAGCGAACGTGTTTTACCTTACATCTGTTTAGATTTTTTTTGTGCATTTTGTATCGCGACACTCATGCCTGAATAGTTTTAACATATCTGGATTCAAGACAATCAATTAAAATGTTAAATTGAAATGGAGAGTAACCCAGTGGGCATCAAATGTTGTGCGAACGTTGCCGAAAGGTAATAATTAGGTCGCAACGTCGGCAACCATTACCGAACGTTGCCATAACGTTTTATACAAAACGTTACCGGGACGTTTCATCATAACGTTGCAAGGACGTTTCAGAAACGTTGCATTCTGGTTGCGACATTAGTTACCACTTCCGAACGTTTCTGCAACGTTGCACGCGAAACGTCGGTCGAACGTTTGAAAAGGACGTTGCAACAACGTTGCTTATAGGTAATTGTGCACGTTTTAACCCAGTGGGCACCTAAACGTTGTTGCAAAGTTGTATTTAGGTTGCATTCAAACGTTGCAGTTTGGTCGTCACAATGGTGTATATGAAAGTTTTCCTGACGTTTTTTCCAAACGTTGCTGCAACGTTGTATTTAGGTTGCATTTAAACGTTGCAGTTTGGTATTCACAATGGTGTATATGAAAGTTTTCCCGACGTTTTTTCCAAACGTTGCTGCAACGTTGTATTAAGGTTGCATTCAAACGTTGCAGTTTGGTTGTCACAATGGTGTATATGAAAGTTTTCCCGACGTTTTTTTCCAAACGTTGCTGCAACGTTGTATTTAGGTTGCATTAAAAAAAACTATTTACTGCCAACCGCTCTTTCGAGTATTATCGGCAGATATGCACACTGCCGAGTCCGTTTCCTAGAAAGAGCCAGTACTTTGTGTCTAAAGAGGAGATAATAAAACGCTCCCCGAGTAGGAATCGTACTTTATAATAATGAAGTTCATGCATAGCATCAATGAAAATATGATTTCTTTTAAATTTTAGGAATTCATTTTTTAAATATTACAGATCAGTTGCTTAAACTTAAAGATGCTAAAGATGAACCTGAACTCAAAATCGCCGGATAAAATATTTTGTTTAAGTTGTGTTATGCATTAAAATGGTAGAATCTAGTTTCTAAGTTTAAAAAAAAAATCATCAAATAATGGTTCTTCCTTAGAAACGAACTCAAAAATGTCCATAACTACCGATACTAATCGAAAGAGCTGTTGGTAGTAAATATTTTTATTATTATTTTATATTATTAAAAAAAAATAGAATTTAAAAATACTGCGTTTTAATGCGACCTAAATACAACGTTGCAGTAACGTTGGGGGAAAAACGTCGCAGCAACGTTGGGAAAAAACGTCGGGAAAACTTTCATATAGACCATTGGTACAACCAAACTGCAACGTTCAAATGCAACCTAAATACAACGTTGCAGCAACGTTGGATGCCCCCTGGGAAGTTGGTTTCTTTTTCCGAGTTCATTTTACCTTTTTTGAATAAGGAATAAGGAACTTTTTCTTATCCCTTATTCAAGCTCAGCATATTTGATAAAGGGTTTTAAAGAAAAATAATGCATACAATTTTTAAGTAAATTAAAACAAAATAATTCGAATACATTTACTTTATGTATTACGTTACATATTAATGTTTCTTCTTCGCGCTTGCATAGGATTTCTTGTTTAAACCGAACCGATATTTTCTAATACGAATACGATCTTCACATCAACAAAACCTAAAGCATATAACATTGTATGTGATATGAAAGTGCAGTCTTGTACATTTCAACATGTTTCGCGGCTGAATAAGGAACAAGGAATTAGTTCTTTATTCCTTTTTCAAGCCGAATAAGGAACTGACATTTTCTAACTTAAACATCAATGAAATTGATCCAAAGTTTACGACATATAAATGAACATCGTTATATACAGGTTGTATATTTAAAATACTAATTGCAACATTTTTTCTTAGTTTTAAGTAACGATAATCCAGTTCCTTATTCAGTTTGAATGGAACCAGCATATATATATATATATATATATATATATATATATATATATATATATATATATATATATATATATATATATATATATATATAGCTGTATCAAATCCCTGCCTTCATACCTAACCATGTGATTTATTTTTTCCGATGTCATTTTTACTTTTTTTAATTTAAATGATTTTGTATTTGTAATAATGAACCTAAACTTATAAACTAATTCTAAAATATAAAAGAATAAGATTATACTTAGGTTTTTTTTCATAATATATATATTGTATGTGAGAGCAAGAAACGACAACTCTGCGTGGAGATTAATCTCTGTGAGCTGGATTTTACAAACCGTTTTGCCTAGTTTGTATTGATTCATAGAAAGCTATGCATCAAATTTCTAAATAAATAATTAGTAACAAACATGACAGTAATTCAGTTGTTATTGTAGTATTAACAAAGACTAATTTAATATTGAGATGAGATGTGTGTTACATGGTCAACCCATGAATAACTTAGCTCGTGAGATGTGAATTAGTAGGAAACTCTGCTAAAAAACATGATGTTGCAATATTTGCCAAAGTTTATGCAAGTCTTTGCTATACCAAAAGCATGTAATATCAATAATTGCTATTGCGAAATCGTGTCAGTGCAATATTTGAAATACCGTACGCATGTCATTGCAATATTTGCTATACCGAACGCATACCAATGCCATATTTGCTATTTAGCAAACTCGTAAAAGTGCAATATTTGCTATAAATAACGCAAGTTTCTATACAGAACGCAAGTTACTGTGATATATTGAATACCGGAGACCCCTGACAAGGGCTTTGCCCTGGACCAATCGGGGACCCTGCGGCCCCCTGGCCCCCAGCTAATATTTTTTAATGTGCCTGCACATCCTTGGAGGGCTCGCTACGCCCCTGTTGCAATATATTATTTGCCGAACATCTTTACAATTTCATAAATGCCTATACAAAAATATGTTATGTGTGACATTGCAATGGTTGCGACATCTGTTATACTAAACACACTTAACAATAATGATACTGAACAATTTGCAAAATTTGGCATCGCAGTTTTAAACATGCGAAGTTTAAAACTGTGTCATACTGTACGAATATCAACGAGAATTTTCGCTTTGCCAAAAATATGACTCAATAATTGCTCCACAGAAAGCTTAGGCTTGCAATACTTCCCCTGTAAAACACTTAATCATGGTGCAGGATCACGTGACTTTGTTAAACGTTAAAGGTTGTAAACACACTGGTTAGTGTGTGTTTTTCAAATAACTTTTTAAAACAATTTTTCTTCACAGTTTCAACAAGTGCATAAAAAACAGATTTTTATGCTGATTATGGCAATGTGAAATACATCACAATTACTTCATTTAATAAGCCTGTATTCTTGTTTAACAATTCCATGTGTAATGCACGATTATGCTTCATGCTTATACCTTAAGATATTGACACACACTGTAAGAAAACCTTTCTTTTATGCACTAAAATTTTTTACAAATGTATTTCAATAACTTGAGATATTTGCAAAAATAAAGTTCATAACGGCGTGTTTACATTCTTTCGTGCCCTTGATTAAACCCCTGAAAACCACGTTAATTCTGCACGCTGTTAACGTAGAACAAAAGATTTATCAAAAATATAAAAGGTCTTGCTCTCTACTGACTGCATGGTGTTCGTGTATTCTGTTCAAATAATGTGAGCTGCAAATAAGATATTATAATTAATACAATTTTAAATAAAATTTTATTCAGATCATTATTACTTGTACAAACCGAACACAGATGTTATACCATTTTAGCAAATGTACACATATATATAGTCGTTCAAATTAAATGTTTATAAACAAATTTCTAAGCACCGCAGCATTAGCCATATCTAAGGACGTTACCGCCTCCGTTGCCTTTAGTTCCCTCTGAGATTTGTTCATTGGGCACGGATACATAACCTTGCGCGGGCATCCAAATCCAAAAACCGCTGCGCTTGTTCTTCGCGTCAGCGTCGAAATAACGCTTTAACTTGTTCATGTAAACGTGAGGAGGCGCTTGTAAGGACAGTCCGTCATTTTTCATGTTGTTTAAAAAGTATCTGATATTTGGCGGTAAATTTTCGGTTGCTTCGGCTTCGACTTCTTCTAGCGAGGCAGTGGCAGTGTAGGTGACGGTCACTGTTGCTAGGATACAGAGGACGACGCTGATGGGAATGTAGAGTTGGTGCAGATTCATTTTTGCTGAAAGAAAAAAAAACTGATCATAAATAAATTTAATTTATAATCTCTTTTTTAGCTTTTTTCTTAACACTAATTTTCACATGTCGACTTTTAACTGAAACGCGTACGTTTTGAATAGGTAAGTGTTAATGATTTGTTAATATAAGAAGTGGGAAGTGTTGTTTTTAAGAAGAATTTCATGGTTAGTTATTATTTATTAACGTATAGCTTTGCATAAATTGAGAGTGAAAATGTTGAAAATGAAAAGGATACGTGTGATTATTACTATAGTCAGGTGTGTTATATTGACTCTGAGCATTCGCATTTCCGAAACTGTGTAGAAGCTATTGCGGGCACGAGACGTGCATAGCACAATAAGAACCAGCAATGTCTTTAACCCATTTATGCCTAGCGTCTAGAAAAAAGGCATTTGCAAACAGCGCAGACCCAGATGAGACGCCGCATGATGCGGCGTATCATCTGGGTCTGCGCTGTTTGCTTAAAGGAATTTCTGTAAGAAATATTATAAATATAGAAATAAATATACTAGACATCCCTAATTTTGGAAATAAATTGATCCAAATTTGAAGGATTGGAGAGTCTACTAGGCATAAATGGGTTAATCAAAAAGCCTAAACAATACGACACATTTTAAGAACCGGGTACACAATGTAGACAATTATTTTACATATTTTATACATCAACTGCAATCAGCTGTCCACGTTCACGTTAACTAAGTGCGGTAAAAGACGTGTAGCCGCAACCCACGTTCACTCAGTGTATAAAATGCTTCGTGATATACCGTAGGATATAAGGTAAGTACAATGTCGCATAATTTATGATGAGACATTTCCTCGGTTCCACTTCTATGTCTCATCGGGTTTTCAACGACGCGTTAAAATATCCCGTACCATATGGGTCAAAAGTACAAATACGCCAACAGCTAAAAATAGATATCACCGCGGTGACAAAATTGTTACCGCGGTGACAATTTGTCACTGCGGTAACAATTTTGTCACCGCGGTGCTATCTTTTTTATCACTGCGGTAGCAATGTGCTCACAGACAAAGTCTCACCTCAGGTACAACTATATCACCACAGTGATAAATTTATTACCGCAGTGACAAAATTGTCACCGCGGTGACAAATGTGTCACCGCGGTGATATATATTTTTAGCTGTTGGCGTATATGTACTTTTGACCCAAAGGGTACGTCATAATAAAACACTAATATAGAGGCGGTGATCGCTTTGCCATAGCCGTTTGCTCGGCAAACTTTCCAGACTTCATACGAAGATTATTGAAGTGTTGAAATTTCTTTGGTAACTAGTTGGCTCACGAATATTTATGAAAACGAAATTCGACTTTGTTGCGAAGGAAGACATAATAACATATGTTTGCTTTATCAAGTTTACCGATGCCTCTATTTTATACATGCACCAATGACTGTTTTTTCATGTGACCAACAAAGTTGTTTATTCACACTAATATTTCCAAAAATAAGATAGGTAGGTAAAACTTTTTTGATTAGCCATTGTCCTCTTTAATTATGCTGTTTAATGACAGAATTTTTAATCCACATTTTTCTTTAAATATTTAAGTTAATTTAGAGGATGTTATACCATAAAGAAACACTTATATAAAACTCAACATGTAATACATAACAAGTTTAGTTGGCTCGAAACATTATTGTCGGTCAGGTCAGCGGGTTTGAATATATTTCGTCTTCCATTATTGACGGTACGCGTGTTGAGAATATAATTGTATACGGTAGATAAAATTATATACACATAATTATATCCACATAACATGTATAAAAGAAAATTTATATAATTTATAAAGCATAGGCAAATGTATGTGTTTATATCCCATGTAATTCAATTTTATATTTGAATAATAACACACACAACTCTTATTTCAAATATTGAATGACAAAGGAAAATATCACTTTTCTCAACTTAAATATAGAATAATCACTTGTTTAAATGCAATTGACGTATTTGATGAGCTTTAAATATTCTTAAGAAATAAGGTTTCTGTTCTGCTCATGGTTGAGTCGAGGTGCCGATTTAAATTTTCTTTTGTTAGAAAGCTACAACAAATAACACGTTTTGTTTCGACGCTAGTTGATTTGTTTTATCAAGCCAACTGCAAGCAATCAATCATTTATAGTAAATATTATGTGCATGAATTACTAAATACACGTTGGATAATTTTAATTGTATGAACTAAGGTTAGAGTTCTAAAAGAACTGTGGATGCAGCAGACGAATTATGATTGTAGGCGTATAACGCCACATGCCAAGAACAAACAGTATTATCCCATATCGGTGCATTTGTTGTTAATATATATTTTTTAAGTAAACAATTATCATAAAAATTAAAAATAATGGATATAACCATAAAGCGTTTAAAAAATGATGTAATTCAAAATACCTGACACTATTATTGTATGATGCTTCATAGAAATATTTATAATTATATATGTTTACTTATATTACTTAATGAAACGCAGTTAATACTAAACGATATAAGCTACTTAATTAATATTGTAAAGAGTAGTTTTTTATACAATACATTATAATAACATATGTATTTTTAATGTATTGTTTCAAACTGTGTAAGTATACATGCGTCTAATGCTGACATAAACGTACAACAATTCTAATTGTTCATTACATTAAAAAAAAGAGAAAAAAACTTACGGTTTGATCTTCAAAACGTTGTGAGCAACAATTCCACTAGCGCTCAAAATTTGTTCTGCTACAGTCCCCGATGTAACGGACTACTTATACTTTCGGTTCAATGCGCATGCCAATCCCAATGCGTGTAGCGAAATGTTCGTAAAATAGAGTAAATAATAGAATATCTTAGTGACGTCCATGTTAACGAGTTCCAATTAGTTTTTCTATTATTTAGGATATGAAAGAATACTTCGAAGACAATGATTGATCATTCGAAAATGCGATGCCACCGTTATAGGTATTCAAAGGCTTCTCTTGGCAAATTTGGCATCACAATTAAGACAGATGTTGATTAAGATGGTTTAATTATTAGTGTATCCAATTTTTCAGCACGCATTAGCCCACGACAAACCAGGCTTTGCACCGACTCGATTCTGATAGGATTTAAGCCTTCTTTAAACAATCATGATAAATAGGTGTTTTGTTCCGATTTCGATTGTCCTAAATTAGTTTATGTTTTAATCCGGTTTACACGTGTCTTTGCTAGATTTATTATATTCCAGTCTTGTTTGCCACATTATTTAAGTCACATTTTGAGGCAAGAAAGAAGCATCATGGTCAAAATGTAGTATCGAGTGCATACCGCTGCAAATGTATTGAAAGGGTTTGCAATAAAAAAATATAGGATTGGGGGCTTTTGTTAAAACTTTCTGTTATAGGACTTCCAGAATTGTAACCACGGAAGTAACATGCCTGGTTGAAGTTTTATTTGAATGCATACATAATTTATACTGGTTAAATTGGCATTTAGTAGTACTAGTATATCACCACAAGAAAAAGACATTATCTTTTTAAACAAGGCAAGCACATTAGTTCATATTATATGTATTTCCCTATAAATAAGGTTCAACAACAAAGGTCGTACAACCTTGTTGTTCTGTTTAGCAAAATAAAACACAAACTGACTGGGTTGACTATGGGTATTTATTGATAATGCCGTAAAAAGCACGCAATAAACAATATTTTTTAAGACATGTATAAACTGCCAAAATCTTTCAAAATCAAACAGTTTGAACTAAAGCGGATGCCAAACAGAAAACAAATGTTCAATTCCTTAGCGTCGGGGATTACATGACTTACTGTTATCGTCTTCATACATAACAATCGGATGGATTGATTTATTACAAATTCTGGTACATACGCAGTGGTTTACTTAACAATACCTTGTATTTAATAAAATGCATTCATTGAAAATAGTTTTCCGACTAATGCACACATATATTTAAAATAATATATATTAGTGTACCAATTTTAAATAAAAAGCATATATTTCAACATGTGCATTTCTTTGCAAACATGCATTCATTAGCACGGCAATCTTGTTACCATCAGTTCATCCCACCAACAAACCTTGTCCATGCGGCTACAACTTGATGGCATCGTAGATCATGAATAGGCAAGCTAGTCTACTTGGGGTTTGTCAGGTTTTGCCCTTAACGCTTCTGCAAAATGCATTTTGGATTCGTTTGCCACATACGTTCGCTTATTGCCCGGAGCAAAGGAAGGGCAGCCGCCAGAAAACGATCTATATACTAGTAGTTTGGACAGCAATAAATTAAGTTATCATTACTGTTTATGATATCGTTTTTCCCAAGGACAGAGTCGATATTTCTGGTACGACATGCTGTTATATAGAACAACATTATAAACATTTAGTCTGAAGTTTGAAATAGACATTTTGGTAGACTATCTCTTTCAGTGCGAGAACCGAATTTTGAAGGCCTTTGCAAACAGTTTGGATCCAGATGAGACGCCACAGAACGTGGCGTCTCATCTGGATCCAAACTGTTTGCTATTCTGATAGTATTCTTTGAAAAAAATCGAAGAAAATGCTAATTTTAGAAATTCAGCAGACGACATTTTAGCAGACGACAAATTTCCCAGCATGCAAAGGGCTATTATAGGTGCTTATCAGTTTGTCCTTATTTTGAAAGGTAAAGTGGAGTATCTACTTAGGTAGGAAATCATTTCAGCACTATCATCTGGATATGTATTTCATAACTTTCTTTGTGTTGTGTTTAACGTTACTTTTAGATTAAACCTATAATTATTTGTTTCCATCTTCATATATTAACATATCTATCTATATATATAAAAAGAACGTTTTCCTGCCGATGGCGAATGGATTTGTTTTGGCGTTGTCCATCAGTCAGCCGTTAGTCCCTCCATCCGTGTTTGTCTGGAGCTGTTTCTCGAGAGCTTGCATGGGATAGAATGGAACCTAAATATAAATGTGTATTATGCCCTGCGAGTAGTCCGTAATGCGACTGTGTGTTCGCACGTGAGCCTGGCCGCGGCCGACCGACACACCCAACAATTGCGGAGCTGCGCTATGCGAGAGGCGGCCGCTGCTCGAGCTCCCTCGTACGTTCGACAGGTCGCCGCCCGGCTTCGGTTAAAAGACCGCGCCGAATAGGTATGACACGTCAAGACTCTCCGTATCGAAGGCACGGAGGCCGTGTTCGACGGAGCGTCTCGGGACCGACTAGTTTTAGTCCCGTTTAGGCCGCGAGACCACCCAAAACATGAGCGAGTCCCGGCTACATCCGCCGTTCACCCGTGCTCAGCGAGAATCAGCATAGCGTTCAGGCCTCGCGAGCTCGGTAGCTCGGTCCGCGCGACAAGGCCCACGAAACCACCCCATTCATTTTTATTTTTTCTAAATTGATTAACAAATTAGTAAAATACTATTGTTTTCTCAACGAAGGGCACAATAGTCGTAATAGCATGTCTTGTTTCATATTTTTTCATGAAACTTGAAACATGGATAGATGGCAATATGGACATCATGCACGTCATTTCATTTTGTGCCTACGTCAAAAATTCTGGTTGCCATGGCAACAAATATATATATATATATATATATATATATATATATATATATAAGTAAATCTGACAATGGTGGACTTTCTGGCAATGGTGGAGCCGGTAGGGGACATGTAATGATTGGCAATCGTCTTGTTGTAGCGACGAGTTATCTGACGTCATTTTTAACGAAAACTAAATTGATTAATTTTAGTCGAAATGCATTACGTAACTATGAAAAAGTAATAATTTAATGTATATTATGTCACTTTTGGAACAGCGCTTCAGACATTGCCGAGGATTTCACCAAACTTAGGATTTTAATAGATTTCGGCCATAGATTTCCATCATCACAACCGGATAAATAAATGACGAATAAAATAATTAAATTAGTCTGGAGTGTTTTTTTCACCATTTTGGGAACTGAGTCGGGTCCCTTTGGATTTGGAAAATTTGCGGCGTTTTGACTAAAATTGGGAAATTAGTGTTGTTGTTGTTTTGCTAAATAAATGCTTCAAAATTGAGAATACAAGTGTTTTCCGCATTCTATTTTCTAAGGTTGAACTTATATGGATGAGACATGAACAAAATATTGAGGTATCGAAAACAAAATTGAAACCTTCCATTGTGATTTATTTTTGCTACCATTTGGGAAAAATATTTACTTTTTCCATTGGGAATCGTGCCGATTACAGGACCTAATTTGGAATGCAAAAAACACACACTGATTACTGCTTAATTTGAATGAAAGGAACAGCCTCTACCTCGAATACATGAAGGTCGAATGGAGTGGGCGTCATACTTAACGCGACAGGTTAAATTTTGAAACGAATTCCATTTTATGAGGACCGGAATTGAAAAGTTTTTTTAAATACAGAAAATAACGTAACTGACAAATGAGTATATACCATCATCAACGGACAATGATTCAACATTTTGAGCGGCTTTCATTTAATAGGATTAATGGCCGCAATAAAAGCGCCGGAAAATTGCTTTCTTATGTCTATTTCGAAGGCTCTTAATCAGCGAATGAATGTCGATTTCCGGACCAATATCCGAGGATGGCTATTAGTAGGAATAATATGTCTTCCTTAGAAATGCCCGGAATATATTAATTAACGTTTTTGGAAAACTGATATATCAGAATGAGATGTGAACAACAATACATCATTACATTATTTTAAGGCGTTATGCCAGCAATTAAAATGTATGATTTTTATCGGATACTAAAATCGTTATAAGCCTTAATCTGAAAAGCTACCCAACACCAAAACACAATCGCAAAAAATAAACAAATAATTACACTCACAAAAATCACAAAACCAACGTTGTATGAATGCTATATACGTTGTTAAAATATAATGTGCTATTTGTATAAATATACGCGTGTGAATAACTAACGTAATTGTGTATAACTGTTATATGATATGTAATTATCTATGTTAATAACTAATATTGATAAATGTAACTGACATCAAACACTTTGGTATGTCCACGTAAGTTTTTCTTTTTTTAGGCGTTCTCATTAGGAATATACAATTTTAATATTGATTAAATTCCCTACATCTGTTAAACTTGTTGTTTTACTCATCTTTTGACTTTATTCCGATCTTCCATTTGGAGCATAAAACATATATTTTTGAAATATATTCGAAAAATACCGATTAAATTTAAATTTACAATTTTCGATACATAATTCCATGTCATTAAGCTAGAATTACGTTTTTCTCCGAAAGAACAAAATCTCTGGTCTTAGACAAATACATGTTCGAGCTTTTTCACCGATTGCTTCCAGACGTTTTTTATTATCAAAACAAAATGTTGTTTCTTCAATTTACCATACGAGTCGCGTTTTGAGAAAACTGGGCATAATGGTTGTGCGTAAAGTGTCGTCCCAGATTAGCCTGTGCAGTCCGAACAGGCTGATCAGGGACGACACTTTCCGCCTTTAAAAGATTTCCGGTAAGAAGGAACTTCCTTTAAACGAAAAATACCATAAAAGCGGAAAGCGGACTGCACAGGCTAATCTGGGACGACACTTTACGCACATGCAGTATGCCCAGTTTTCTCAGAACAAAACTCATATGTATGCACAGATATCTAACATGCCTCACCATCAACCGGTTACATATTTCGTTGTCTTTTGTTACATGTGGATGATGGGCATAATGCATTTTTTCTGAATAAAGCATAATATAATATGATTTTGTTCAAGTCAACTGTTCGACGCACATTATTTCAATAATTATGATAATTAACATAATTCTTTTTGACAAGCGTAGAACATATTTTTTTCTTGCAGTAACTGTGCGTGATAACATAAACATATTTAGACGTAAACATAACGAGCTTGTCCAGGAATTTCAGTCTCATGCATTGATGAATTTTCGGAGCAAGGAAGGATTCCCAATGAATTAAAGTTGCCGTTCGTTTGAAAATGGCGAATAGTACGGCTGATCTAAACAGTTTCCAATAAATCTAGGTATTGTAAATGTTTAAAAAAAAACATATTCGATTCAGATATGAGTGGCCTTATAGTCTTGTTCTGAGAAAATTGGGCTTAATGCATGTGTGTAAAGTGTCGTCCCAGATTAGCCTGTGCAGTCCGCACAGGCTAATCAGGGACGACACTTTCCGCTTGTATGGTATTTTTAGTTTCAATGAAGTCCCTCCTTGCCGATAATCAAGTTTAGGCGGAAAGTGTCGTCCCTGATTAGCCTGTGCGAACTGCACAGGCTAATCTGGGATGACACTTTACGCACATGCATTATGCCCAGTTTTCTCAGAACGCGACTCATATTAAGTCAACGGAAATAAGACAAAAGCAATAAACTCAGCCGTAAACTGACATATATGGAATATTTTTCATTAGTATTATTGTTAGTAATTCGCGGAAATGCACAAATCGGATGCGGACATGTGGACACGAGTCATAAAGCACAAGATGTAGATGAACACAAACACATTCGTGAAATTTCCAATTTATATACATTGTACATTAAAGTATGCACATATATGTAACATAGTATAACATATGTAGCACACAAATAAATAAGCATAATCTAGGAAAGTTGAAAAATAAAAATAATCGTTCTTTTGTAATGAACTTCGCAATACAATCCATTATTTTTAGATTTACAATTTAAAATGTATGCGATGTTTTCGAAAACAAGGCGCAATTTATACAGGTTACATGTGTATTATATAAAGTGTAGCAAATTGTAAAATACAAAGTTTACATTGTACCTTGCCACAGCGAAACAGAACACAATGCATTTTTAACCAAACTTCTGCAATCTACAATAGCTGCGTAAGCTGAAACTGTTGTGAGGAATTGGTCGACAAAGAAACTTTATTTAATATTTGCATTTCTTTATCAATGTTAATTGCAAATCCATTGTTCAAAATACAAGGTGGTGGTCTGAAACTAAATTATGAAAGAGAAAAACAACATTATTTCCATATTATTGTTTTACAGGTTTCAAAAAAGTTATTTTCACTTTATGCTACCACTTACGGTAATCCAACAATTCATGAAATGTGTTGTGTTAACTTGCTTTCTCATGTCTAAAACTAGCATTTGTTCTAGGGATTTAACAATGTCAAAACATCAACACACATTTAGGAAAAATAACACAATTGTCAACATGTTCTTGATTTAGTATTTTAAACCGAAACTAAACTAAATGCTTTCTTTATTGAACATTTAAAATGGACAAGATAGGCGCCATAAAACGCTCTCCAAACACTCCAATTTTCAAAAAACTCCACTGGTGTAAAAAAGTAGTTTAAGGCCAAATTTCACTTTTGACATCTACCGGTAAGTGTGAACCTCAATGCAGGGAGACGGTTGATACACACCAGCTGCCGTCTTCTAATGGTGGTCTTTTGTGGCAAGTTATTTAAATAATTCATATTGAAGGGGAAAATATTGTCCCAACAATCTGTTTACTGCCAAATCTGACCTTAATAATTTAAGTATTACCTTGACCTTTGAGATAGACACGTCGTCTTGTGAGTGTTTACATCTTTTTGTTTACCTATTTAAACAACAGCTAAAGCAAAAGAGTTATGTACAATTGTGTCTGTTCAGGTTACAAGAGCACGATCCTCAAACGCACGAAAGTTAACAGTCAACTTGTTTCAAAAATACATTGTAATTGTCATAAATGTTGTAAAGATTGGTTAAAATGTATTTCTAGGATGCAGCCTGGTGACCTACTTTTTGGACGCACGTGAGCACACTCGGCCTAGATATTGTCCAGATAAATATGCTGACCAAGTTTAAAACAGATTGAGTCATTAAAATGACCTCTAAAGTGGATCCAAGGCTTTTGTTAATTCGACCTGGTGACCCAGTTTCCCTACACACGTGACTCTGATTCAGGCTCGACATAGATATATTCAAAATACAAATTTAGACCAACTTAAATAAAATTTAGTCATCAGTGTTTTTTCGAAATAAGTTACACGTTTTTTTTACAAGATTTGGCCAGTTATTTTAAAAGCATAACCAAGATTCTAATTAGGCCTATATATTTTCAAGTAAAAATTTTGATGAAGTTTTACCAAGATTGAGTCATACATTGGGGACAAGAGTGATAACATGTTTTACTAAGATTTGACCAAGTGACCTTTTGGAAGACACATGCAACCCATATTCATACTCGACCAAGATATGGTCAAGATAAACAGTCAGGTCAAGTTTCCTCAAGATAGAGTGATACATGTTGCCTCGGGAGTGGTAACTATAAGTTGTGCTCAGGAGGTGAGCTATAAATTGGGAGAAAAATACTGGTATTGGGACTTTCAAGTTTTGATAATAATACAATTAAATAATGTTAACGCGTCTTTTAACATTCCATTAAAACTTTTACAAACCGCTAATTAAAAGTGTGTTCATATGCTTGTAAAGATTATATATAAATTGTATTCTTTTTTTTCAATGTAAAAAAGCAACAGAAACAGAAAAATATAGCAAATACAACTCTTTAAGGATCTGTTTACACACTGACAAAATGACATTGTCGAGAAAATATCATGCTTTAAAAAAGAAGTATACACTGTACTCTATTCTCATAAATAATAATGCTCTACTAAAATCAGTATAACTGTTATTTACCCGGTATGTTTCCATAATGGCATAAGCAACAAACACCATGGCCTTTAAATACATTGTTCGACATTTCTGACAGAACTTCAAAGCATATATATACATTTCATTTTTCAATATCTTATTTTACTTCTGATGTACTTTTATTATCTGTATCACAAGCTTCTGCAATGCTTTTTTCACTTTGTTGATTCGTTACAAACGTTTCTACATTGCTTTTTTCAATATCCTCACAAGTTACATTTATTTCTTTTATGCACTGTTCACTGTGTTCACTAGTAACATCGTTTTCTTCAATGCTTTTTTCACTATCCTCATTGGTAATATCAGTTTTTTCAATGCAATTTTCCTTTTGTTTACAAATAACATCAATTTCTTCAATGCTTGTTTCACCCTGCTCACTTTTTACACCAGTTCCTTTATTGATTTCTACAGAATAATCACTTTTCAAATCAGTTTCTTCAATGGCCTTGTTATAATGTTTTATTTTCTCATCCGGTTTTTCGTTTTCATTAACAGAACTATCTGGACAATCTTCAGTATTCTGAGAGGGATTTACTCGATTTTCCATAGTTTCTTCATTCTCTGTACTAATACTATCACTTCTTTCTTCTTCAAGTTCCATTCTTTGTTGGTTTATATCCTCATGATCTTTATTGTCATCTTCAGTAGTGTTTGCAGTGCTAACGTAACTATTATGTTCGTCAGCTTCACTTCCTTGTGATAGTGAGTAACTCTCCATTTGCTCCTTAAGGTTATCTACCGCCATTTCAACCTCACTTTCGTCGTTCTTTTCTTCAGCAATCGTTCTATTACTGTCCCATTTTCCAATAGTTTGGTTTCCCTGCATTGTGAATGCTCCATTGTTATCCCCTCTTTTTGGCAGAACAGTATCTGGAATGGCTGATTTGGTAGCATTAACATCACTTTCAGTCATTCCGCATGGACTGGAAACTCCTATCTGCTTTCTTTGTGGGGACTGCAAAGCCTTTGAGAGTCTGTTTTTTACATCTGGATTAACTCTGGTCAATGTTCCTTCAGCTGAATTGGTTTTCTCCAATTTTTTAGGGTAACCAGATGGAACACTCTTTTGCTTGATTTTCACTGAATCTGTTATCGGTTTCTCCGACTTTGCACTCAAATTTTGTGCAGATGGCTTTGGTGCAAGGGTAATTTGATTTTTCAGAACACCTTCTTTTGCTTGCGTTGATGAAAAAGACTGTAAAGAGTTCACAACGCCAGATTCTACTGATTTCTGCATCAGAACATTCACCGGAGTAACAGCTGTGAAAACAAATGGTTTAGAGGTTGATTTCTCTGCTGAAGCATTTATAGAGTCCATGTAAACATTTTGGAATGACTTGTTTTGAGTTACTGGCAAGGTAACTATGGCAGATGAAACAAGTGAACTAACTGGAGTGAGTGAATGTAAATTGGCATTTACTACATTAGATGGCATAAACACGCTTTTGGATGGGTTGAAGCGATTCCCATTCAGAGAATGCATACTGTCTTTTGCATTTTCTGACATAGTGGCTTGTCCAACATAGTTGGTCCAACTGGTAATCGGCATGGTTTCTGTAAATGATGTCTTTGTTGGTATACTTGAGGTTTTGGATATGCTACAATTCAATTCAACACCATTAGAAACTAAACTAGTGTCAACACTTGCTGGTGAGCTTACATCTGATTGCAAGACA
Source organism: Dreissena polymorpha (assembly GCF_020536995.1). Taxonomy (NCBI): domain Eukaryota; kingdom Metazoa; phylum Mollusca; class Bivalvia; order Myida; family Dreissenidae; genus Dreissena; species Dreissena polymorpha. Next base: position 21,105,362 of record NC_068369.1, on the reverse strand, counting down.
CCTTTCGACAGACTGACACAATCATTTGACAAACTAGATTTATCCATGATCATTTCATTCAAACCTTGAGTCATTAGAACAGTTTTCGCTGCTTCACTGGGGATTGTCTTTTTCTCTAAGTCCATTCTAGGTTTTTGCACACTATAGCTTTTTCTCAAAGCAAACAAACCAGGTCTCAAAGGGGGGCTTTCTGAATTAACTCTTGATTCTGATATTACACCATCAGTTGTCCTAGAAACGATACTTTGTACACTGGGTTGCCCCACTGAAACTTGACTTACATCAGTTCCTGATACAATGTCACTTGCAATTACAATCTGACCAGCTGGAATAAATTGGTTGTCTGAAGAAGGTTTCTGTGTTTGAATGCTCTTTGCATTACACTGGTTTCCAACATTGTTTGCTTCATTCAGTTGTGTAGAAAATGCTGGAAACGATGAGGCACCGCTATCTGGTTGGACCACACATGACTCCAACAATTTTTTTAAAACAAGAGATGACTGTTCTGAATCATCAATGAATATCTTTATGGGTTTGTATCCACTACCATCATTGTAAAATAAAGTTCTTGATTTAAGAGCTTGTGATTCTACAGGTAGAGTCGGTCGGTTTCCTGTCTTACCACTGTTTGAATCCTTGCTATTTAGATTTTCGACAGGAGTGCTTATAAAGTCAGTCTTAACAGTTCTTAATTCTTCAGAGTTTTCAGCTGACGTTTTCACATCAGTGTCACCTTGTCCATTTGCAGATGTATTCGTTGCAATGTGTTCACTAGTATTGTCTTTTGAATAAACTTCCTGAGCATCATTTCTACTAACAGACTTCTTTTTGTTCCTTCTTTTTTTCAAAAAACCTTTGCAGCTTTTATCATTATTATCTATTTCTGCTTCGTCAATTACTAGATTGCTTTCATTTTCCATATCACAAGCTTCCTCTCTCCCGTTGTCATTTTTCAATCCACTTTGATTTGCCTCATGTACAAATCTTCTGTCAATTTCCTGTGATCTACTTGCAGAGTGCTCACTGATTTCCATTGGTTTAACAAAATTGTCATTATTTTCTTCAAATTTCACATCTTTTTTATCTTTAACTTCACTGCTGCTCAGGTCAGACTTTCTAGAAACAGCATTTTGTAAAGGAAACTGAATCAGAGGTCTAATCATTTCAAAAATGTCTTCAGACTTTAAAGGTCCACTAATTGACTTCAACAAGTCCGAAAATCGTGTCAATAACACAGGTTGTGATAGTAGTTGTCTTTGAGAATCAAGCATTTTGGTGGTTTCTTCACTGACCGAAGTGGCATTCTGGTAATTTTTATGAAATTCTGCTCCTTTTGCAGAGAAATCAACTCTACTGACAATACCCTTCTCAATTTCACCAACATTTTGTTCCCGATCATTTGAATTGTTACTGTCAACAGAATTCGTTCGTGATATATTTATCATCTGCACTGCCACTTCAGTTTCCATTTCAGCATCATTCTTATCATGGCTAGTTTTGTGCAAATATAAGCTCTTTGGTTTCAGTTTACTTTCATATGCATGATTTGTCTCCATATCAGCAACAGCATCATTAACATTTGTATCTAAATCTGTATCTTTATAGGCTCTCTCATGTTTATTCATATGCGCATGATATGTTTGCATGGTTGGTGTTTGTAGAGCTGCAATTAACGATGCATGCCTGTCTCTTTTCAAAGCATTCATGATCCCATTCACATTCTCCAGCTTGATTGCTTTTGTGTCTTTCTTCATTTTCTTCTTAGGTTTCTGCTTATGTCCCTTTTCGGGGTATTCTCTCTTGATTGATTCCTTATTTTTAGGTAAGCTAAGATCCATTGGTGCTGAATTCGAGGAAACAGACGACTGACGAGAATAGCTTCTGTATGAAAAATTAGATTCCAAATTGATGATTTTTTCAGGCTCACTCAGCACAGCCACTGGTTTGTCTGGCAGTCGGGGAATCTGCAACTGAAAACAGAAAGAAAGCATAGCCTAATGAAAACTGAGGAAATACATTCAGCCATGGCTTATTTTTCTTTCTTAGAGCATAGCCTAATGAAAACTGAGGAAACACATTCAGCCATGGCTTATTTTTCTTTCTTAGAGAATGGCCGGGATGGCCATTTCACAATTTTGACACGGACATTTCACAAATCTAACACGGTTACAATACTTTACAATAAAGGCCATTTTAAACTGTGAAAATTGGACTGCCTCTGCTCAAAACCGTCAAAAAGAGCCATTTCACAATTCAAAATAACAATTTGTTTTAATATTTTACATCAATGAAACAATATATTGATGGTGGCGAGGCTTTCCTATGGTTTGAGATAGAGTTTACCAGTCAAAATATTGTTGATCTAAATGTACGTTGCTATTTATTGAAAGAAAAAGTTTCACACTCCATTCTCCACATGAGTTTCATTCTCTTAACATGTTATACCTTTCTTACGGGCTCTGTGCACACATCGCCATACATGGCCAGATCCAAGGCCTGTCGTAACATGTTGATGATATCGTTGTTGTTGTTGCACTGAGCTATCACCAGCGATGATATACCTGAAAAATCGATGATTTCTGTATTAATATTGTGACAGTTATATGTCAGAACTTTTGGAAAGCTTTAACTCTTTCAGTGCTGGAACCAAATTTTAAAGGCCTTTGCAAACAGTTTGGATCCAGATGAGACGCCACAGAACGTGGTGTCTCATCAGGATCCAAACTGTTTGCTATTCTGATAGCATTCTTTGAAAAAAAAAGAAAGAAAATGCTAATTTTAGAAATTCAGCAGACAAAATTTTAGCAGATGACAAATTAACCAGCATGCAAAGCTTTAACAATATAAGTATTTATCTGGGAAAAAGAAGGCCTTTTTGCATGTGTGTTTTTCTGCAAGGCATAATCAGGGACAATACTTGCCGCCTAGGCCAGTTTTCCCACAGTGCAGCTTATATGCATGTAGTATACATGTATACCCCCTGATATAATCATTTACTCCTTTATATAATCCAACACAAATAAAGTATGTGCACGACATTGTGTAATCAAAAGATTTAAACTGTTTTAAAGTGTGCTTTTAAAGGAGACATTCTTGAGTGTTATATAATTATGGTATTTTTCATGAAGAAATCTGGATAATACAGTATGAATTCGAGACCAAAATAAATTACCTGTATTTTTCTCTCAAAACATCACGTGATTTTTTGTACAAGGTTACATGCCATATATGAAAATTGAGTATTAACAAGGTTTAACTAAGACCTATTAGGAAAAATGCCCCGCCCCCTTGCAGTCATGTTTTTCAAGTAACAGTAACCATTTTCTAACTGGTCCAAGATATCATTCAGAGGAATCTTATAACCAAATATTGATGACCCACGACGAACATCGCAAGACGGACAATGGACAAAAGGCAATTACAAAAGATCACCATGAGCACATTGTGCTCAGGTGAGCTAAAAAACATTAAATGATGACCATCTAGCCCCTCCCTTTCAAAACATATCCGCAAACAATTGAGATACCTGACTAAGCTCAGAAATTAATGCTTTCCCACTCAGAAGAAAAGTGAAAATGGCTATTTGCAAACAGCATAAAACCAGAACAGCCAGCGAGTAACTCGCAGTCTGTTCAGGTTAAATGCTGTTTGCTGCTCATCAGTATCTTAAGATTTGAAATTAAGCCTTTAAAACTTGAATACAGTTAGAAAGGTATTTAATTTAATGTAACTTTCACAGGGACTACACATGCGTAAAAATACATATCTAAGGGCCTACTAAGGGGTAAAGGGTTCAGCTCCAGAATGGACACACACAGGCAGTTTGTTTAGTCTCACACATCATTCAATAATACAAATATTTACAAAACTAGAGTGTTAACAAGGCAAATGTTGACGGAGCACGATGTTGTGCTCAGGTGAGCTAAAAACTAAAAAAAAAAGCAAACTGTCAAACCTGCATAATTCTGGATTTCTGCATTTGCCCCTTGCTCCAGGAGATATCGCACCATGTCTGTTCTGTTGAACTCTGTGGCGTAAAACAACACACTCCTCCCCGCTTTACCGTCCTAGCAACAGCAAAAGAACAATAATGAACTTCAAGTAGCTAGAACTAGAGCAAAGTCAAACATGACCCATGCCTCTGCACTGCTCTGTCAGCCATCTTCAAGGGCCAATACCTCAGGAATATATGAGTCGCATTCTGAGAAAACTGGGCATAATGCCTGTGCATAAAGTGTTGTCCCAGATTAGCCTGTGCAGTCTGCACAGGCTAATCAGGGACGACACTTTCCACTTTTATAGTATTTTAAGTAGCAAGGAAGTCCCTCCTTACTGAAAATCAAGTTTAGGTGGAAAGTGTCGTCCCTGATTAGCCTGTGCGGACTGCACAGGCTAATCTGGGATGACACTTTACGCACATGCATTAAGCCCAGTTTTCTCAGAACGCGGCTCATATGTGGATCAGCATGCATGAAAAGTGCAGGACATTTCAATAGTATTCAGGTGTGTGTCCTGCAGTACAAATGAGTGTCATTTTCCACTCATCCCAGTGTGATTTGAAATAGTCATATGTGAAAGTAAGGTTTGTTTTAATAATAAGATATGTCCCAAGAGGACGCGCTCCACTATTCTTCCGTCAGTCACCTACATAATGTGACATAATTTTTTATCTTGAAATAAATATCTGTAGTAGCAAGAGAATACATGTAAAATAAATTACTTTTTTTAATTAACTGAAGAGAATTTAATTTACATTGCAAGCAATCTTTGCATGTAAGCTATTTTCACAGATTTTTCTATTTTTTAGTAACAGTGTAACACTGACCTTCACCCAACTGTCCCTAAATGAGATCCTAAATATGGTCTTAACACAACATCATCATGTGATGTGTTAACATTCAATTAAATACCTTCCTAAGAGAGTCATTAAGTGATGGCTACAGATCAACCTTAACAAATTGTCAAAGAAAAAAGATGGGGAATAATTCTGCTAAATTACAGAGTTATGGAACTTGGTCTGTAACCATATATAATGACATCAAACATTTGTAGGAATTAAGTTTCATTTGAATACCTGATATTAAGATGTTGAACTTTTTCCTTATCCAAAGAATTACTCTAATGCTGACAAAGACACTGCTGAACTTGGAGAGAGCAGTATAGATCAGACTATTTCGCAAATATTCGAGCTGCAAAATGTTTATACATCATGTTTTCTTTTATGTAACATGATATAACGTTATTGTGCTTTGTATTGACAAACAAGAAGTGGCTCTGTTGTATTTTTTTTGTAAAAAAATCAAAGATGGTTTTCATTAACCATTGGTTGAGTTTATTAATAACTTGGCACAGAAAGTTAAACCATCAATAGGGAATTTGGGGACAGATTAAAGATAAACAAGAGATGTGTTTGTCAGAAACACAATGCCCCCTACTGCGCCGCTTTGAAGCCATATATTTAACCTTTGACCTTGAAGGATGACCTTGACCTTTCACCACTCTCAAAATGTGCAGCTCCATGAGATACACATGCATGCCAAATATCAAGTTGTTATCTTCAATATTGCAAAAGTTATGGGCAATGTTAAAGTTTTCAGGACAGACAGACTGACTGATAGACAGACGGACGGACTAACAGACAGTTCAACTGCTATATGCCACCCTACCGAGGGCATAAAAACAATGTATGCTGTTGGGAATTATTTTAGGATTTGAACATGTCTTCTTAACAGATCAAAATCAGACATAGTTAAAGACACAAATTGTTGTGTATTTTCCAACAATCTCTGACATTATTTATGTGAATGTTTTAAGGGTTTACCTGAACATCCATGTCAGCTTCATATTTTATAAGCATCTTCATCGCATCAAAATCGTTTAACTCAACACAAGAATGAAGTGGATAATAGCCTGCAATGGAAAGACTAAAAATCATGAATTGAACTGCGGAATGAAAATGGTCTTATGCCATATGCTGTCAGAATATCTCCAGAACAGCCTGCGCACTTGCAATCTGGTCAGGAGCTATGGTGTCCACTTATTAGACAACAGAACCTTGTAAGCTTTTATAGCTTAGAGGGTAGATCCTGGCCAAACTGCTTAAATGTCCAGGCTGGTCAGCAGCTACCCTGGCCGCATATGGCAGAAGAGGCTGGTCTGCAGCTACTCTGGCAGAATATGGCAGAAGACCCATTTTGTATGATGATGCAACTCAATGGTTACGTATCTAACGCGCATGAAACTAGAATTTAGGAATACCATTTCACTAAAACCTTAAAATTGAAGCAATTAATATTTCACCATGTTTGAAAGGAAATATATATTATCACTGTAGTTGCTCTTACTGTGTGCAATACCCGGAAGTTGTCTTGGTACAGTAAAACAGTTTATCATTAAAGGGAGGTAATTATGTAAAGTTAAGAAGCATGAGTTGCTTTCCATAAGACTCTTAGAAAGAGATTGCTCAATGATTAAGGATTCATATTCTGTCCAAATCCTGGTTAACATCATGTTCATGCATTATCCTCACATGTTTTACAGCTTTATTTTTACCTTTACTAGAAATAATGACAATGCTCCTCAGCAAATTTATCCTCTATTTGCACACATAAATTTGTACTAAATTGGAGGGAATCATCTACAATAAGTTAAATAAGAATCATAAACCTGCAACATCAAACTTACCTAAAGAACCTAAACTTACCTATAAAATGTAAGCTTACCAAAAGAAAATAAGCTTACTTGTAAAACGTAAGTACCAAGCCCTACCTTCATAATCCCTGGAGTTTACACTGGGTGGAACCACTGAGCACTGCAGGATGGTTTCTAGGCATTCGGGGAACTGTTTGCAGACGGACAGATGCACAGACGTACAGCCGTTCCGGTCTACAAGGTTCGGGTTGGCTCCAGCCTTCAGAAGGACTTCAACAATGTCTGGCCGTTTCACAAGAATCGCCAAGTGAAGAGGCGTCTGTTTGAAAAAATGACATGATGTTTTATGAACATGCAGTCAAGTGTTTTTTTTCATTCAAAATCGGGTCCGGTAATCAGACCCATTCCCAATATTGTCGATTTTCTGCTTACAAATACTTTATAATTGATAATAAAAGTGATTTCTATATTATATTTACAAAGGTTCAACTTACATAGCTGGATTTGGAGATGAATGACATGTTAAGACTAATTAAACAAAAAAAATACTTTTTTGGAAACCTTCAATTGGAATGTTTTAGTCTCATTTGGGAAAAAGATATAATTTTTTCCATTGGGAATGGGTCCCCCTACCAGACCCAAATTGGAACAAACAAAAAAACACTGATGCATAAGAAATTATGTGTCAACCCATGTCAGTGTTGAAGTCAGCAAAAGGTTATCCAGAAAAACACTTAACACTTTTATGTTTTTGAATTTTAATTTCGTGGAATTTTCTTCAAACCATCAGTTCAGCTGGTTTGTGGGAAAACTTGACTGAATGCATGTGCATCAAGTTTGGTCCCAGATTGTCCCACACAGGAATCAGGGACAACACTTTATGGGATTTTTGTGCAAAGCAAGTCTTTTTTGATTTCTTCAAACAAAAACAGCACAAACCAACTTTTAAAAGAATAATGTTTTTTTGTTTAACAAAAAAGAGGCATCAATACGTGAGTTTTGTCTTCTTCAAAATTTTTCAACATAATCTCAAGCATTTCGATTTCATAAAAATAGCTGCATACGACAAAAAAAATAAACTAAAATCTGCAAATTGATAATATTGTTAGCAAAATGTTTTAGCATACCTGTTGAAGTTTATTGTATCTGTCCACTGTTTTACCCGATATGGCCATGATATCGATAAATTTCTTCACAAACATTAGATTCTCATGCACGACAGCTATGTGTATAGGCCTGAAAGTATAGCATTGACATTGTCCACTGCAATTTTATCAAGTTAGGCCTGAAAGTATAGCATTGACATTGTCCACTGCAATTTTTTCAAGTTAGGCCTGCAAGTATAGCATTGACATTGTCCACTGCAATTTTATCAAGTTAGGTCTGAAAGTATAGCATTGACATTGTCCACTGCAATTTTATCAAGTTAGGCCTGAAAGTATAGCATTGACATTGTCCACTGCAATTTTATCAAGTTAGGTCTGAAAGTATAGCATTGACATTGTCCACTGCAATTTTATCAAGTTAGGCCTGAAAGTATAGCATTGACATTGTCCACTGCAATTTTATCAAGTTAAGCCTGAAAGTATAGCATTGACATTGTCCACTGCAATTTTATCAAGTTAACCCTTTACCACTTAAATACATTATTTCATGCATTTGTAGTTCCTCAGAAAGTTAAATTTAATTTAAGACCTCTCTTACTAGATTCAAGTTTTAAAGGCCACATTTACATCCCTTAAATACTTATGAGCAGCAAACAGCATAAAACCTGATTTAGGCTGAACAGACTGCGAACGAGTTACTCACAGGCTGTTTTGGTTTTATGATGTTTGCTCATAGCCATTTTCACTTTGCCTCAGAGTGGGAAAGGTTTAAGGTGTTTCAAAATATAAAGTTGCTTTTATAAACTTAAACAAGAGATGTGCTTGTCAGAAACACAATGCCCCCTAATGCGCCACTTTTTTTGTTGACCTTTGACCTTGAAAGATGACCTTGACCTTTCACCACTCAAAATGTGCAGCTCCATGAGATACACATGCATGCCAAATATCAAGTTACTATGTTCAATATTTCAAAAGTTATTGCAAAACTTTCCTGTAAGGTTAAAGTTTTGGGACAGAAAGAAAGAAAGACAGACAGGCCAGAAACAATATACCCCCGATCTATCAGGACAAATACTTAAGAAAGAGTCATTGGCTTTTAAGACTAAGTTTAACACATGTCTTTACTTAACAATAACCACATTTGTTTTGTTGGCTTTTTTTCACCTGACCATGTAATTGGTTGCTGCAGGATGTTTGCTGACATGTTGATATTTTAAGACAAAACTTCACTAGATCATCACCTTTTTAATTCATTATATTTCATTCATCAAAATATAAAATACCAGGTTTATTATATTCAAATATTATGTAATGCCAAGTCATTCATGATTTATTTAAATACGATTTTGCACCTTACAAAAACAGTGAAGATTTATTTGATTGGCAAATTGCCATTCCTGATATGAAAGCTCTCACCCAATGAACTACAAAGCAATTGAAGATCAATTATTGTATTGTGTGCCTGTCAAAGACTGCTATATGCTGTAAATTATGCCTACCCACTTAGCAACATATGAATGCATCTTTCGATTCTCCGTTAATTGATTTGTAAAAGAAAGTGTTCAGTAGTGTCCTTTTGCAAAAGTAACAGTAAGTCATTTCTGTATACAAATATACCTTCCATGGAAAATGAATGTTTGACCTTTTTTACAACCAAATAGGAAAGGAACATTCTAATACAACACTTATAAACAGTATTGTATTTAAAAGCCAATTCAAGCATATAGTTAAAGGGGCCTTTTCACAGATTTTGGCATTTTTTAACTTATTCATTAAATGCTTTATATCGATAAATGTAAACATTGGATCGTAAAAGCTCCAGTAAAAAATCAAGAATAAAATTAAAAAAAGGAAAAGAACATTGCCCGGACCAGGTTTCGAACCAGTGACCGCTGGAGTCCTGCCAGAGTCCTGAAGTAAAAACGCTTTAGCCTACTGAGCTATTCCGCCGAGTACACATACTGAACGTATTTTATACCTTATATAAGCAATCTTCGTAGTTTCACAAAATTTAACGACAAAAACAGAACTCTCCAAATTATTCAATCGTTTCGCGTTGCAACGCTTTATAATTTTTAGGTTTTAAAATCGTCAAAAGATGCATATAATGGCTCTATTAGACCATGGTAAATGTTCAGTATTACTGTTTCCTCACAAATATCATAACTAAAACGAAAATTTGCGAATCTGAAACAACTTTTTTCAATTTTGTCAATTTACCAAAGCGTGAAAAGATCCCTTTAAGTGGCTACTTATGTATATATGACTATATGACTTCCACCTCATGACCCAGTGGTTTTTCTGCTATGTAAAAAAGGACGTTAAATGGACTCGATCCCAAAGCAAACGGACCCAATCCCAATCCGAAAATTATTTATATAAAAACAACAATTGAAAAACAAGAGATATGTTTGTCAGAAACACAAAGCCCCCAACTGCGCCGCTTTGATACATGTTTTTTTACCTTTGACCTTGAAGGATGACCTTGACCTTTCACCACTCAAAATGTGCAGCTTCATGAGATACACATGCATGCCAAATATCAAGTTGCGAAGGGACATAGAAGTTTAGTTATGAGCATTTTTCGAAACCTAAATGCGAAAACCTAAATGCAAAGTGTGACGGAAGGGCAGACGGACAGATGGTCGATCACTATATGCCCTCCTTCGGGGGCATAAAAATGTCTCTTTTGACTTATGTCTTATGATTATTAGACTCTATATCTCAACTTTATTTTTTAAACATCCTACAAAATGTATCACTTTAATATAGTCCTTTTTGTATATAAATAATTCCGAAATTTGCCACCTTAATTGATTAAAAAAATCATCCCAATTTGACCAGACTCTTTTTCCCAAAATAGCTAAAAAAACAACCTGTGTCTAGTAAATTTTGGAGAAAGCAAGTTTCGAGTTTACTTTGGAGAAAAAGAATATTGTTTGTTTGTTGGATTGTTAACCATTTTTAACAGTATCAGCCCTATCATGACTACCAGTTAACCTAGTCACACTTTCCAACGGTTACCTTAGCCTTAGTTCTAAACAGTTTACCAGCCTTCAGTGCATTTACTTTTTTCAGATACTGACAATTGTCATACTTGAAAATAAAGGAAATAATTCCATGAGAATCCCCAAAATACAAGATATGTGGATAGGCTGGGAATCAAACACACAATCCCCAAATTTACAGTCCAGCATTTTACAGACTGAGCTGACCAAGCAGGAAAAGGCCGACTTTAGCCTGTAAAGTTAATAAAGCCCAGTGACCCTGAGCTGATCAGCTGACTTACAAGTCCCCGTCCTCATCTGGTGTCAATGCGACCTTCACGTCCTGTAGGACCATCAGACTCGTCCGGGGATCAAACTTCACCGGCCGGTAACCAGACTCTGTGAAATGGAGAGCATACATGTATAAGTCTACATGGGGCCTTGTAATGGTTCAGCAAATTGACAGTTGTTTTTACGAATGATTCTGGAAAGACAATTGCTCTGTAAATATTAAAGGACATATTGTATCATGAATGAATGAATCAATAAACAATCACAGGGCCGCAATCCCCCACCTGAAAAGTATACTTTTTTCACGTTTGGGGTGGAAAAATTCCCCCTGAACTTTCTAAAAAAAAAAAAAAAAAAATTGTAGCAAGATGTGTCCCATGATTATTATATCTCAATTCTATTTCAATTTTATCTTGGCAAACATACTAAATTATGAAAAAAAATGAATATAAGTGCAAACATGTACAAATGTTATAATGAGTAAGTAAAAAAATCCCCCAAAAAGGGAAACGCCGCGAAAATTCCCCCTCATGAGGTTGGCGACTCGCTTCCCCTAAAATGGATTGAGGGCCCTGACTCATGGTAAATAAAAAAGAATACAATAAATAAATTTACTTCAAATAATAAGCAATGTCATTCATTTACTTTTTTTAAATCTATTTTTAAGTTGATATTTGTATGTTCAGTTTATGATGTGCTTTAGTCTATGCAAAATCTGTGAGGTTACCCCTTACATAGCTAGTGCAGGTATTAGGCCGAATTAGTACAGAGAAGACATACATGTACAAAATGTCCGACCAAATACACATTAATTTATAAAGTGACTGCTGGATAATATTGTTCAATCTCCTTTTCAAATTATAAATTTTATAACAAGAGATGTGTTTGTCAGAAACACAATGCCCCCTTCTGCGCTGCTTTGAAACCATATATTTGACCTTTGACCTTGAAGTATGACCATGACCTTTCACCACTAAAATGTGCAGCTCCATGAGATACACATGCATGCCAGTACCAAGTTGCTTTCTGAAGTAACATAGAAATTATGAGCATTTTTCGAAACTTAAATGCGAAACCTAAACGCAAAGTGTGACGGAAGGACAGACAGATGGACAGACAGACGGTCCCATCACTATATGCCCTCCTTCGGGGGCATACAAATAAAGTGTGTGCCTTGCAACAGTGAATTCATTGTTCAAGAGCTTGGCTTGATTATCAAACATGAGTAACATTGATCCTTCAATATCAAAAGTAATAATTCATAATATACCGGTACCAGTAGCATTGATCCTTCAATATCAAAGTAATAATTCATAATTTACCGGTACCACTTTGGGCTACATTGCTGCATTTAGCTGAGGCTAAACTGTTTAATTAATAATAACGTTAATTTTTTGTACAGACTTTAATATTGAAATGAGATATTAAAGTTTCTTGTCATGCTTTACAATGACCATTCCAAGGCGGTGATCCCAGTTTTTTAAATTTTATTCTTATAATTGATGTTCAGATATAAAAGTAGTAGATAATAACAAAAATTCTTCTCTCATGATTAAGTTTCTGTAATTTCAATGTTTTCTATTTCAATTATAAAGGACATTATTTTATATTGTTCTTTGCAATTGAAAACTACTTTCATTTTCTTAAACAGTTCGGCAATCAACAGGTTATTTTCTGAAAATCTGTATCAAACAGCTTTTTTTCTGAAAGCTTTATCATTTTTCATCAATGTTTACATGTTTATTTCAACACACTAGCCAACGCCTCTAGATCAACCTCTCAAGTTTACAACAAATAATGTACTGCTTCAAAAAATAAACCTGAGTAATACATATTTAGTGAGAAAAACTGGTTGCTTCCTGGTAGACAAAAAATATCGGTTTAAAGAAACAGGCTATGATATTGGGAAAATTTGTAATTTCTAAAAATAGCACAAGGAGAGTTGCATAAGTTAAACCCTGCGTTTATGTAAAGCCCATGTAGTTGTACATGTTACCACAACCATTAACAACAAGACGGGGTTTCTGTGCAAACAGTCACTGTGCATAGTTATACATGCAGAAAAAAGACAATCTAAAAATACAAAAGGCGCTTTTCAAAATAGTGCAAGGTCATAAGGCAGTAATTTGTTGACAAACAAAAAAACAACATCAGGTTAACATGCAATGGTTTTATTATCTTAACAATTTAAATTATAAACTTTACAGATAATACATAGGCATTTTGATGGTGGGCCATAATGTCCCCATTCTGTGAAAATGATGTTTTTTGTTTGCATTCTGAGATAAAAATGTCCTTTATTTGCATGAGAATTCAATAAATTAAGTTCTGTAACTGATTTTAAATTAGTAACTGATTTAGTTGGATCAGTTTGAGAGCTTGAATAAAGGGACCTTTTCGCATTTTGGCAAGCTGACAAATTGAAACAAATTGTTTCAGATTTTCAAGTTTTCGTTGTAGTTATATTTGTACGGAAACAATCCTAATGAACATACGCTTTGCTCTTAAATATCCATGATATAAAATTTATCCTTTTGAAAACCTAAGAAATAAACATTACAGAGTTTTAAACAATGAAATTATGAATAATTGTAGAGTTCTGTTGTAATCTGTTATTGATATATTTTGTGACATAAGGAGGATTGCTTACATACAGTATAAAATACACCCCTTATTATATATTATGAGCATCATTGCGATGAATGGCCGAGTGGTTAATGTGCTAGACTTTTACTCAAACGACAAAGGGTCAGTGGTTTAAGCCCAGTTGACAATTACTTTTTTTCTTTTTTTAATGTTATGCTTTTTTACTGGAGCTATTTAGTTCCAATGTTTACTGTAATTAACTTTACTAAAACTATTTACATTAAGCAATTTAAAGCATATAATAAATGAAAAACTTCAATCCTGAGATAGATGCCAAAATCTGTGAAAAGGTCACGTTAAGAAAATGTTGAATTATGATTCTTGAAAATGGCAATTCTCCTTATAAATTCATTGATACTTATACATCCATGAAGTAAATTAAGTTTCATGTTGAATTTGAAATTTCATATAGTTTCTGAGAAGTTGCATCATACAAAAAACAAAGGCAATAACTCTTATTTATACAAGAGCACCGCCTTGCGAGTGCAGACCGCTCATCTATTTTCTTTTTAAAGGTGAAGGGACTCTCAATTTCAATCACAAAGGAGGGAGGGATGGAGTGAAGAGGGGTGTATAGTGTGGGGGTGTGGTCATTTATTACATTATCTTCCAAAAATGCGAAAAAAAAAATAATTCGGGGGGGGGGGGGGGGGGGGGGGGGGGGGGATTCTTGGGTGCGATGGTTGGACGGTATTTCAAAAATAAAATAATAAAAATAAAAATTTGTGTTTTTTAACCGTTTCAAAAATAATAAAATTAGGGGGGGGGGGTGGGGGGGTGGGTATAGTATGAGGGCGTGGTGGTCATTTGTGAAATGATCTTAAAAAAAATAAATATAATAATAATTATAATAATTGGGGAGGGGGGATTTTGGGGGGGGGGAAGGCGTGGGGGATGGTTTGGGTGGAGTCTATTGTGGTATGTCAGGTAAGAGTTGATTTGTCAAAGTATCAATCAAATCTAATCATAAATAAAGAAGTTATGGCAATTTTAGCAAAATTTAATAATTTGACCTTGAGATTCAAGGTCATTCAAAGGTCAAGGTAAAATTCAACTTGCCAGGAAAAGTAACCTCATGATAGCATGAAAGTATTTTAAGTTTGAAAGCAATAGCCTTGATACTTTAAAGTAAAGTGGATCGAAACACAAAATTTAACCATATATTCAAAGTTACTAAGTCAAAAAAGGGCCATAATTCCGTAAAAATGTCAACCAGAGTTATGCAACTTGTCCTTTACTGTCCCCTTATGATAGTTTGCAAGTGTTCCAAGTATGAAAGCAATATCTATGATACATTAGGGGTAAAGTGGACCTAAACACAAAACTTAACCAAATTTTCAATTTTCTAAGTATAAAAAGGGCACATAATTCTGTCAAAATGCATGCCAGAGTTATCTAACTTTGCCTGCCCAGTCCCCTCATGATAGTAAGTAAGTGTACCAAGTTTGAATGCAATAGCATTGATACTTTCTGAGAAAAGTCGACCTAAACGCAAAACTTAACCGGACGCCGACGCCGATGCAGACGTTGACGCCAAGGTGATGACAATAGCTCATAATTTTTTTTCAAAAAATAGATGAGCTAAAAAGTGTAGGGTTATGGTTCTTGCGCACGGCACTTCTCATTCATATCTAAAAATACTCATGAAGTTTCATGTTGATATCTAATATTATAAACTTTCTTAGATATAGTCCTGAATAATTTGTGACAGACGGACAGACTGACAGAAGGTATGATGGATGGACTGACAGAAAGAAAACGCTAAATCTATATCCCTTACCTTTGGCAGGGGATACAAAAATTCTTTTCAGATGTGATTTTTTAAAGTTTGGGATCAAAAACAAACTTTTGGCTGGGTAAAATGGGGCAACATTTTGGTCTAAAAAGGAACTATACTATGCACTGTCTTATAAAATGTACAACTATACAAAGAATGAAAGGCTGGTTACTTAATGCAGATATCGATCTAAGCAAGTCTAGTTTAAGAGGTGTAGTCATCATGTGCAACATGGCTTACTCTAAAACAGTACAAGGCTTTTTAGCAAGGGCGTTATATAGGCCCCTTCTCCAAAGAGAAAGGCCCCTTCTCCTAAAAGAATTTCTATAAAATGATACAAATTTCAAGCTTAATTTGGGAAATTTCTTCCCCTTTTTCAGTTTTGTCCATAATTTTCCCCCCAAAATCAAAGGTCAGGCCCTTTCTCCAAATTTAGAAAAAAAACGCCCTGCAGTAGCATTTGTTGTTTGTTTTTTAAACTGATCACATGATTTAAATATATATATGTTTAAATATATCATAAGTATTTCTTTAAGCTTTGTACTAAGACTACGACAAAAATATGCCATTCAAACAACTACACAAGGGCCAGCACACACAAGATAACATTTTTTTAATAAACATCCTTTAATAATGTACACAATTGGTGGTAATAGTTGTCATATCCTTTTCAAATCAGTGTTATAATGTTTTTTTCACTTCTTTGTGATAGGGCACTTGTTTCATGACTTTGTGGAAAAAATATTTTTGATATAAGGTGGAGACATTTTAGTATAAGGGGAATGACAAATCTTGGGATAGGACCTGTTTCTTAAGGCATCTGTCTGAATTTTACAATAATTTTTCTGCGGTGATGTGGTCATATCAGCCCTTGTACACTGAAAAATAAAGCTTTGACAATAAATTAATTTACTACCTGCAAACTCATGACCCAAAGTTAATTTAGGATTTTTTTACCAATCAAACTCAGGACTAGGATAATTTTGTTAATTGCTTAAACTAAACTATGAATACTATAGAAAGAGCTTTGTATTTTATTTGCAATTATAAATCTTATACCTGCTGATTTGCCTTGAAAGTGCACATGCTCCTTGGTATAATAACCAGAATGTGCAGCAGATTGTTGAAGTTCTGCAAGGTTTTTGGGCCAAGATGTCAACGACCCTATGGAAGCCAATGTTACACTCGAATTAAGGTTTTCACTCTCACCATCCACCCCTATAAGCCTCCGTTTCTTAAGAGGTAGGTTTGTGTCTGAAGTCTCTTTCTTTTTGGAAACCTCAAGATCATAACTGTCAACTTTAGTTGGGGCGGACACACTGTCGCTTCTACTGTTCGCTGGGATTTGTACATTGTCATTAGCTTTAGAAATAGAAGCTGGTTGGGTTGCTTTTATGTTGTTTGAAACTGCTTGCCTCAACGCTGATGCTACAGACTTATTAACACTAACAGATGCTTCGGAATATGGGGACTGACATTTAAATGTTTTGCCTGAATTATCAACGTTTAAAGGCGCATGGTCTTTGACTATTCGTTTTTCATTTCTATTCTGATCTTGCGGTAAGCTTGAATGCACAGCGTTTTTTAAATGAGAATTTAACTGAGCAATTAATTCAGACGTCTTTTTATCGTGCGCACTAGCAGACGAATTAGATTTGCCACGCCCCCTTTTGGATTGTCGCCCTTGAGCCCGGTGATGTGGCGAAACAGGAATTCCCAAGTTTTGGGAATTCGGTAAATAGGTCAAATTAACACTCGTCGGATTTTGTCGCTTTTCTTCCGTGTTCTCTGTCGAATTTTCATTTTGATCCGATTTTGGTGGCAGAAA
The DNA here is from genome assembly GCF_020536995.1 of Dreissena polymorpha. NCBI lineage: Eukaryota > Metazoa > Mollusca > Bivalvia > Myida > Dreissenidae > Dreissena > Dreissena polymorpha. The sequence continues at coordinate 21,088,076 of NC_068369.1, read as the reverse complement.
TATTAATGAGGACAAAACATTCGCAACCTCAAGCCTATCGTTTTCTTCTTTTTCACTCGTGACCTCTGAAACATTTGGTTTTTCCTCTCGACGGCCATTGCTCGCTGCTGATCGTCTTCTGCGAGTGTTGTTCACCATCGCTGTAGTCATTGGTTATAAATGTTACTAACAAGTCTCAAATCCATTCCATTTTAATCCAACCTTCATGTATATACAACACTAAACACGGAGTTTTTCCAAACAAAAATCCCACACTTTACAAGAAGGCGAAGTAATCAGACGGTCAGGGCTTTCCAGTGTTGTCACGTGATTGAATCAACCAATAAAATACACCAATTGCAGCAACGGGTTTTCCCTCCTATATGCGTTGAAATCTAAAATAAGATCAGTCGTGTCGGTATTATAATTATAGTCTGTTTCAGTTAGGCCTACACAATTTTTAATTTAAAATAAGATCATAGACGATGCGAACAAGTTATAGTAAATGCTAAAATAATAACTACGTTAAAATAACGAAAAATCAGAGAAAATTAAATAATACAAGTACACGCACGATGATGAGGCCAAGATTGACTACCTGGAGTAATGCCCTAGCGCCTCTACCTGATGAACTTGCTATATAAGTCAAGTTGAATTTGAATTTTAGCCGCACTTTCCAGGTATTTAATTTAACCGAATGATTTTTGTTTTTGTATGGTATTGTGCGTTGTGGGTGTCATTGAGTACACGAAGTATAGCCTTCGTGTTCCGTATACGTGACCACCACATACGCCGGGAACCGCTTATTATATCTATTAATTGCCACGTGCACGAGTAAATTTGCAATAGCAACACAGAGGGTGTGACAAATATTTGATAATTTATCGCACCATAACCACTTTCGACTTTATTGGGTTAGCTTTAAAATATATAAATCTAAATCGTTATAATATTATTCAAACAAATTTATGATTTGTTTGTATTCATTTGAATGTCGATATTGCATTATAATTCATCTATTCATATTCTATTTTTACTCGTTTCTATTTTAAATGATGAATCATAAGATACAAGTTAACGCATATGCGCATCAGGACTTAATAAACAAGGCAACATGCTATGAGCGCGGTTAAGTAGTTCACAGTACATGGTAAACAAACATTTAATAACATGTATTGTTACGGTAGTCATTCGAGACCTCTTTTAGCTACATTACTCACACGGACGTTAATGAAGGGCGCCACCTCTGCAATGCGCTGAATCGCACCACATTGCCCGATTTTTAAAAGAATGCGAAATATGTTGGAAAAAAACATAAAAAAACTTATGCACCCCTGAAGAATTCTCCGTGAATTTTCAAAAAATCCTGTACTTAGCGCCACCTCGGAACTTCGGAAGTAGCATTGGCTCATGTATTAATGATGCATCGTGAAAAAGAGGTGGCGCCCGTGATTTACGGCCGTGACTTAACGTGGCAGGTATCTAACCGTGACAGGTATGTTACGTGTCATCCTTTGAGGTTTCTAAAAAATAAGGATTTGAACAAAAATAAAAACAACAACATCTTTACCAAGTTTAATGTACTAAATTCACATTTGCACCGTTTTATCAGAGGTTTTAGAGCACTATTTGACGCACTTTTTTTACAACGCCGTGCGAATTTGAGGTAAATCGGCGACATGTATCTGTGGGATAATTGCATTCATTCTTCCTTTCTTAGAAACGCAAAGACTGGGAAGTATATCGACAAGAAATGGGTACCGTCCTAAAAATAGTTGGGGATTAATTAATGTACATGCATTTTGAAACGCAAATGCCACTACATATGTATTCTTGCATATGATGCAGCTGAAAATTACACATTATGCCTATACTTATATAATAAGAGTACATTCAGGTCGCAAACAACGGAACAGGGGCTACTCTTCGTCTAAGTTATTTATTACAAAAACTTTTTGAGTTCAACTCAAGTATGAATTGAAATTGTTCTCCTTGCTTTTTTTTCACATGAATAAACATTTAAACAGTATGTAGCGCGGCTTAACTGAAAGAAATTAGCTTAATCGTTTGTGGCCATTTTCCCCATTACCGAAACGTATTCTCGAAAAAGAAAAGACGTGACCTATTTGTTTTCAAAAAGGTAGATATCGTGTTAAAACAGTCTGTTACAATGTACACGGGTAACAAGAAACATCTTTAAGGTGTCGTATGAACAGATATGCACAAAAAAATGGAATACCCAACAATATAAAATGCAAAAAAGATTGTCAAGCAGTTTTTCATTAAATCATTGTGTTACTGTTGAAGAGTAAACAGAACGTTTTCTAGTCCGTTCAGTTTATGTTTTTTTAACCGTTGCCAATGTACCATTCATTCACTCGAGCGTATTTTCGGTAAAATTTCTCAACATTTCATTGGGGTTTTACAAAGGTCACCAAGGGTCAAAGGATGGGTAAGACAGCACGGCAGAAACATTTCATTACACTTCAATACAGGTCTACAAAGGTCGAAACCAGGGTTAGACAGATGCGCCGAAAAACAAAGTACACGGGTATAACTTAAACCTTAATGCTGATTTTCTCCCACACAATGTACATTTCACATATTCTAAAATAATCAAAATGAGAAAAATAAAGAATAATGAACAAAACTCATTTGTCAGCATTCTCATTATGCATTTAAAATGAAATCCAAACATAATTAAATGTAAAAAAAAACAATTATGCTTATTATTTGACTTTTATCACATAAACACACTAATGGTACTTACCGGTAATATGTATTTCCTTTTTGTGGCAGCTGTTATTTAAATCGGTATTGTAGACTGACCATTCGTATGGTTGTAAAGCGATTCCTTGCAATACAATAGTGCTGATAAACAAATTGAGATGCTATTTTAAATTTAGATTTGTTTAATTGATATGAGATGAAACGTTGACGCTTTTGCATAAGTATCGAATAGTCGTCAAGAAAGCTAGTGAACGGACTTTAATAAAAATGGCTCCACCTCTTTTTTTAGATGTATTAATAAACGTGCCCATAATACTTCAAAGGTGGTGCTGAAGACCGACTTATTTTATAAAAAATTGAGAAATCTAGTGGTGGCTATGTTTGATATGTTGTCATTTTTTCAACATAGATCGGCTTAGAATACAAAGTGGACAATATAGTGCCATTCGGCGAAATTCATAAACCGAAATTACTGAAACATACAATCATTAATCCTTTTGGAAATGTGAAGACTTTATAAGTTGTGACACGGTGGAGTTTTAAAAAGCAAATATTTTTACCTGCATGACGAGCACAATTCCGTCTAAATAAATCGCTAATGACAGCAAACGGTTGCTCTAGTGTTATTCAAGTTGCCGCATTAACACAAATTGGCTTCTGATCGATCTACTGGTTATGTTCGTGTTTTTTTCTAAAACAGATCGGGCCAGCGCCAAGGAGGTGGTGCTTACAACACGAGTTTGCATCAATGCATGATGTATGAATTGATTGTCCTATCAAACTAATATCATCACATAACTTCCATTTTGTAGATAATATGCCCTTTTCATTTTATTATCAATCCCTCATAATTTTCCTTTTAAAAACATAATCCCAAATAAATATGTATGGAATCGACACAATATTTTTCAAAGAAAAGCAAGATTTTAAAACGTCAAAAGAGCATCTGTTACTATTTAAATATATGCTTGACCAACTAAGTTAAAACAGGCCAGAAACTCAATATAAACAGAAAGTACACAAAGTATACCAAATATATTGAGGTTTCCTTTGTTCAATTTGATGCTCATATCAAATGGCCGTATATTTCACGACACCAACGTAAACATATGGCGCAGTATAAATTATTCATAACAATTTTTGGTACCACATCTGAAATTATATTAGTACATTTTATGGGATTTTGCTGAGTAATCCAAATATAACTGGTATTTCGTAAGTCCTTTTGTTGACTATGTCTGTCAAACAGTATCATATTATCTGTATTCATTTCTTTAAAGTGTTGTGTAACAAAATTAAGCAAATAATTTTTAAAATTCCATTTTTCGACCGTTCATTTCGTATGCGTATTTTTATATTGCAAGTGATTTATAATTGAACAATAAATGTACATAACATAATTAACATTTTAAATGACATAGATATTATGTCATAAATTGGATCTAATGATCTCCTTTCGTTTTATAACTTGGATCTACTGATTTTCTTTTGTTTTATAACTTGGATATCCTGATCTCCTTTTGTTTGTAACTATTAAAGGGGCCTTTTCACGTTTTGGGTAAATTGCCAAAATTGAAAAAAAGTTGTTTCAGATTCGCGAATTTTCGATTTAGTTATGATATTTGTGAGGAAACACTAATACTGAACATTTACCATGTTCTAAAATAGCCATTATATGCATCTTTTGAGGATTGAAAAACCTGAAAATTATAAAGCGTTGCAACGCAAAACGCATGAATAATTTGTAGAGTTCTGATGTTGTCGTTATATTTTGTGAAACTACGATAATTGCTTCATTAAGTATAAAATGCATCTGTTCTTGTAACAGGATGGATGGCCAAGCGGTCTAAGAGGTAGACTTTTTACTCCAGGACTCCAGGGGTCAGTGGTTCGAGCCCTGCCGAGAGTTACTTTTTTCTTTTTTAAATTTTATTCTTGATTTTCTTTTACTGGAGCTTTTTAGATCCAATGTTTACATTTATCAATATAAAGCATTTAATGACAAACTTCAAAACATGCCAAAATCTGTAAAAAGGCCCCTTTAAGTAAGTTTTGAGCCATAACTGGTATTTGTTGAACAATTACTATAAACTTTTCTTTCTTTTACAGTATATAAATATGGTTTGTAAAAAATAGTGATCTTCACTGCTGTGATACATCCTTTTTCTCTTTGCTGCAGCGTTCTTCTGTGTTGAAAGGAGAAATTTATAATTAAATTCCCTTTTACAAAATGTGTAGGTATTCAATAAAATGATAAATATTGTAGTGTTTTTTAGAACTCAATTTAAGTTTTCGGTTAAAGGGCGAGTCGGAATTAAAAACAGTGTGAAACAATGTGTTAAATATGAAATGTATGCCCTTATCCTGGTAAATGATATTGCAATGACAGCTGTCCGATTATGTAGATATTAACCTGTACAGTAGGGTGTAGTAAGTGACAAAAAGCGCTTGAACTTAAGCATCGCTTATAGGATCTAGATCAATTGCAACGTAACTTCCGGTAAATAAACGCATACGGTGAACATCTTGACAAAATGTTGGATTTCTTTACAATATTTAGTAAAGGAGGGATCGTTCTCTGGTATTTTCAGGGAACATCGCAGCTTTTTACTGCGCCGGTTAACTCTCTCATTAGAAGTGTTATTTTACAGGTATAGTTTGGTTGTTTCTTATTGATATATTTATTTTACCATATGTTTTGAAATTATCACCCATTTTTTTACATTTAATTTTGTTTTAAAGAAAGTTTTATTTTTAGTTGTTATTATGAACTAATAAATTTATTAAAAACAGGATGTTTCATGTTAAGAATCTTTAGAATTTAAATATGATTGACCTCAAAGAGACTTGCCAACAGTAACGGATTGTCAAAATTATAATTTTCCAGCTCTTTGTCACAGATTCAACACTACATGAAGGATACAATGTCATTTAGCAGCCATCATTATCAGAAATAAATGATTGTTTAGTTTTAGAAAAGGCAAACTATTGGATGATATAGAGTGTACCTGTTGCGTGAATTATTTTTTGTGACAATACATGGATCAGGTCTGTAACAAATAAGTGTATTTGTACACACATCTGACTTAGGACACTTATCACAAATGTAGTGTCCCCTGGGATCAACTTTTTTTGCCTTACTGAGTACAGTGATTGTTTTACTTCTATTTGTTACAGCCTGTGCCATTTGGATTGGGAAAATTGGCGCGATAAACTATAAAAATATCGTGATTTACTGATAAACCATGAAATTGGGAAACATTAAGCATTATGAATATGATTATTCGTAACAGACTTAAAATTGTTTTTAAGTGCATGTTTGACCGCATTTTTATATTATAAAGTGCTTCATAATGTCCTATAAAATCTACGTTGGCACTTAGGAATAATGTACAGTACAGTCCACGCGTTTGTTTTTAAACATTGTTTTTAAAAATTGTTTAAATACTGGGGCTTATAATATAGATAATTGTAAAAAAAAATAATATATGTTTTTATTCACATGTACGTCTTAAATATGAATGAATATACGACATGTAAAGCGTTCTGACAAATTGATATTTAATGCATAACACATATAAGTTTATAACACAAGAATAAATGTTCCGTTAAATTTCCAAATGAGAAACACGCTTCCGATTTTTAATGTTTACACAACGTTTACAAATGCTTCCAATATAAAGTCCTCATGTATATTTCCCGACAAAAGCGCGCAAAAATTATGCAGCAATGTACAAGTTCAAGGTTAATGCGTGGAAAGCGTGCGTGTATTGATTTTTTGATACAAACTATGTAGCGCAGAGAATTGATTTCAGTTAAAGGTTTCTTTGGTATTTTTTAACACAATTTTATCGTGAATAATTTGATATTTCCTCCAAATTAATTTCCATTCAAACACGCCGTATCTCTATCATTACGGTATTTTAGTAGAGTAATTATTGAAACAGTTATTGTACTGTATACTGATTAAAAAGAACATCTGGACGGAACTGGATTAAGTGTTTGGCGTTATGAAAACACGCAAAGCTTTTCTACTGACCTTTTGTGTAGACTGCTGTCTGTGGTGTTTTGACAAAAGGGATTAACATGTGTGAATGTCACTCTGCCGATTTGGTCCATAATTTACCACTCGCCAGCTGTCAATCAAACTCACAAAATAATCAATAAGATTTTGTTTATTGCGGCCATATGGTACGACAAACAAAGACTGTTGGAGTAATGGATAAAGAGTTTTATGAAAACACAACTTATTGGGCGGAGCGATCTAATATTTGGCGACTGGTCAATTATAATTACCGGTAATACATTGTTTTGAATGACAACTGTGAATATTTAATGCAACTATCAACTCAATAGTTACCACCTTTTTTTAGCAATCAATGGAATAACCTACATACAAAGAAAAAATCAATGCATTAGTGAGCAGAGAATTGACTTTGTTCCGACAATTAAAACCATTCCTTATGCATTCGTTGAACGTGTTTACTTGAGTAAGTTATGCCTTCAGGCAGGAAGCTGCTTTCCTTTGATAACGTCAAACTGTCAATTCACACAGATTTGTGAGACTTTTAGGGTCCTTGACTCCTTGGTCATTTGTTTACATGTTCAGTATAGAAAAAACACCTGCTTACATGAAAACTTTGGATTAAATTATCAAAATAAAAAAAATGTTGCAAACTGTGATTATATTAATTGGTAAGTATCAGTTTAAAGACGACGTTTTGTTTGTCGTAAATCAACGAGTTTTCTATACAACTACTTCTTCAACCAAGTGGGGATCGATCTATCTTGGTTGTTTTTTTTTAATTGTATATTATATATATATAAATAAATATATATATGTACTTGTAATAAATGTAATTTTATTTGAAAATCAGGAAGTCAAACAAAGTTAAATTGATCGTTATCTCGTTAAACACTGAGTTTCCCCCGCATTGCCAACACCGAGGGCCGTTGCGTCGGCTTATCAATTTCGCCGATCGTTCAACGTGGAGTCCCAAATCATGCAAACGCCGCGTATCGCGAATTTTTCTTTACCTCCCTCGGAGATACTGTCCGCGTAGTATGGAGGGAAATTGGGGAAAACGCGTGGAGTATACTGTAGTAGCCAAATTTCAGCACTTTGCTGACAACCCACAAAATAAACTAATTTGCTCAATGAACAACATAATTATTATCATAAATTTAAAACATTCTGGTTTTATGCGGTTTGCACATAGCTATTTTCACTTTGCTTCTGAATTTAAATACTTATTTTTTTTCATTTACTTTATATTTTTATTTCATGTATCGGCAGTATAGGTATACAGGGTGCAGAATCAATGGGGTTTTCAGAGATTTGCACATGGGCTGGGCAGAATGTAAACACACTGTTAAGAACTTTATTTTTGAAAATATCTCAAGTTATTGAAAAACATTTGTAAAAATCTTTAGTGCATACAAAGTATTTCTTGCAGTTTTTGCCAATATATTAAGGTTGTATAAGAATAAATCCTTGAATATGTCTGAAATCGGTGAAAAAAGTTCATGTTGTGTGAAGCAAAATCGTGCAGTATACATGTACATGCCATTTTTGAGTAATAACACAGTAAATCTTATGTACTTTATTTGCTATCAGCAGCATAAAAAAACTGTCTTTTATGCACTAGTTGAAATTCTTAAGAAAAAATGTTTTTAAAAGATATTTGGAAAAAGCAGCACTTACTGGTGTGTTTACTTCCATCAAAGTTTAATTGGGAACCCAACAACGTTATGTGATCCTGCACCCTGGTATACAATGTTAGAGATTTTTCCAACATTGTAAACTGAATAGTAATTCATCTGTTAACCATTTTGTTTTCAGGAGAGGAGTGGCAGTAACCAGTTTACACATGAAGCATTGACCCTGCAGTACAAGCTGGACAATGAATTTGAGCTTGTATATGTGGTATGACATGTGTACATTTTACAGCAAGTAACACTTTGTTTTGGAAAATAGTCTGGAAGCATAGGGATATTGTTGTGCACCCCATATATTAATAAATTTTATTTTTCATGAAATTTATTAATGATGTGGGGAGCATAACACTGGCATAAAAATATTATGCCTTAAAACATGATGGACATTTCAAAATGAGGGCATGTTGTTTTTGCTCTTAATTCAATATTGATTTACCAATAACATTGAATGTAAAAGCAAGTTTTTGTTCATAACATTTTCTGAAGGCTATTCCCAGTAGGCTATAACTAAATTAATACAGGTCTTTACTGTTTATGGTCTCTGAATCTATTGCAGAAATTAAATATTTTTGAATGATTTTTTTTATTGCAGGTTGCGTATCAAAAGATTCTTCAATTGTCATATATAGACAAGTTTTTGGATACCATCCAGCTCGAGTTTAGGAATAAATACAAGGATGATCTGCAGAATGGAGCACTGGCGCGGACCTTTGACTTCCAGCTTGATTTTGACCGAATCCTCATTGAAGTCGAACAAGAGACGAAGAAAAAGCTACTGAAAGGACGGTATGTGAAAAAAAGCAATATAAACAATACCATGTATTGTATGCTGTGAGGGCAGATGTGACATTAAGGGCTGTCTGGATCTCATTAAGAAAGCATTCAACAACAGTAACAGCTAATTTATTGAAAGATTTGGTATGTAAAAGAAAATGTAATACAATTTTGAAGTGATGGTCAGGTTTTTCCCATGGGTTTTGTTGAAGAGCTTGGGCATAGGCCCACAGTTGATTAGATTTTTTTCTTAATTTAATGTGTCCTTTATTAATTTTTTGCTCTGTAGGTTAAACAAGCACACACAGATATAATAAATGTAAATTTTTGTGCTGTGAACATCTATTCACAGGGTTATCGTTTTTTGCTTTCCTTAACTAAGTTAAAGGTTAATGGAAAAGCCTTATGTTCGTGAAAAATATTGACCAAGCTAGAACATTATCCTCTTTTCAGCTAATTTCATGTTTTTTTCAATGAAAACTTTCACCAGAATAGTTGAATTTAGGGATAAATATGAACAAAAACAAAGATTTGAAGTGGGGTAGAGGCTTTCAGCTGATATTTGTTCTCTTTTCAGAATTAAGAAATCATTTTGATTATTCATAAACACAGTCTTAAAACTGGTCCTTTTTTGATAACATAAACACAATGCTGTCATTTGTTTAATTTTGAATATCCCTTAAAATAGTATGCAGTTCTAGTATGCAGTTCTAATGCGTGTACAGGATGGATAATGCTGTGCTTATCTTTAAAATCCTTATTTCTTTATCCAAACATTAATTCTCTTCCTGAAATATTTGTTACATTTATAAAAGGTCTGAATACTAATAACATCAAACATTCAAGGACACATAAACCTGGCCTCTGATCAGATACCCTATAATTTTAGATGCTATATGATAATTTGTTTCTGTTTCAATATATGTAACAACTGTTCCCCATTGATGAAAACTGTCCCCTAGGAATAAGATTTGACTGTTACCCGTACGCACCGATGTTTTCACACAAAATTTTGATGAAAACATTTGTATCTTGGTTACTTTTACAATATTATATTACAAGAATTGTTAAATAACTGTATTTTCAATATTTGTTTAACTTTGATATTTTAAAAGGACGATGAAAACTTTCGAAGAGTCAGAAAAGTCGAAGAAAACTGTGAAGTCGATGATCGAAAGCAAGCCAGATGACAAAACAAACGGCAAGAAACCTGCAAAAGGAAAGGAAAATAAACCTATGCAGAGTATGTTGTCTGAATTTAAAAAAGAAATCAAATTGTATTAAATATTAATGTTTGCCTTACTTTTGTACGGTATATACATTCAAGTTGACGGATCAAGTCATGCAAGAAAAAGTTTATGTGTTCTAAATAACTACATTCATTACAGAACAAGAATAGTATAATTCCTTACAGTCCCAGCAATCCCTGCCTATAATTGATGGGCATATTGTTTTCTGGCTGATGTTATGTTTGTCTGCTCATTTTTATTGAACCACTTAGAAAAACTTGTAGATTAAAGTCAAGTTTTTTATGCCCCCTTCGAAGAGGGGGTATATTGCTTTGCTCATGTCGGTGGGTCGGTCGGTCCACAAGGTGTTTTCTGGATGATAACTCAAGAACGCTTGGGCCTAGGATCATGAAACTTCATAGGAACATTGATCATGACTCGCAGATGACCCCTATTGATTTTGAGGTCACTAGGTCAAAGGTCAAAGACTCGGTGACCCGAAATAGTAAAACGGTTTCCGAATGATAACTAAAGAACACTTATGCTTAGAATCATGAAACTTCATAGGTAGATTGGTAATGACTGGCAGATGACCCCTATTGATTTTCAGGTCGCTAGGTCAAAGGTCAAGGTCACGGTGACCCAAAATAGTAAAATGGTTTCCGGATAATAACTCAAGAACGCTTATGCCTAGGATCATGAAACTTGATAGGTAGATTGATAATGACTCGCAGATGACCCCTATTGATTTTCAGGTCACTAGGTCAAGGTCACGGTGACCGGAAATAGTAAAATGGTTTCCGGATGATAACTCAATAACGCTTATGCCTAGGATCATGAAACTTCATAGATACATTGATCATGACTTGCAGATGACCCCTATTTATTTTGAGGTCACTAGGTCAAAGGTCAAGGTCATGGTGACCCGAAATAGTAAAATGGTGTCCGGATGATAACTCAAGAATGCTTATGCCTAGGATCATGAAACTTCATAGGTACATTGATCATGACTCGCAGATGACCCCTATTGATTTTGAGGTCACTAGGTCAAAGGTCAAGGTCACGGTGACCCGAAATAGTAACATGGTTTCCGGATGATAACTGAAGAACGCTTATGCCTAGGATCATGAAACTTGATAGGTAGATTGATCAGGACTCGCAGATGACCCCTATTGATTTTCAGGTCACTAGGTCAATAGTCAAGGTCACAGTGACAAAAAACATATTCACACAATGGCTGTCACTACAACGTAGAGCCCATATGGGGGGCATGCATGTTTTACAAACAGCCCTTGTTATATATTTGGTTTGATGAACACATGTTAATAATAGTATCAAAAACTTAAGTTTAAACAACAATTTCAATGTGTGTAGCGTAGAGTTGTGTCATACTTGCAGGTCCCCCTGCACAGAGCAGCCCGAAGCCAGCAGCCGCTCCCATGGCAACCAGTAACCAAAGCAATGGAGAGCTGGACCCGGAAACCATCCGTAAGAACTTGGAAAAGAAGTTTGGCACAAAGCCAAAGAAGGGTGCCGAACCGTAAGTGACAGTTTCCATTCACTTTACTTTTCCCTTGAAACTGTCAAACCTTGTTTGTGCTGTTACAAGTGTGCCTAAACATGTAATTCAAGATTAGGATCATAAACGTTACAGGGTGCAGCTAAAAGGGGACACGTTAGATACATTGTCTAGTCTGGTAGCATTTTCTAGTAAATTGCTATATTCAATCAATTTCTTAGTCTCACACTTGTAATTAAGGTATTTAAGGTAATTTTTGTATTGCCGTTGAATATTTAAATATATCTTAACATGTCTTAAATTTTTTAATTTCTAAATTAACACTTATTGTGTTGGCCAGTTCATATGGACTGGTTTAGGGCAGAAAAAGGGAGCAGAGTTAACCCATTTTGATTAAGTTTAGATCTTTTTTTACAATGTATTTGACCCATAAGTCCCCTGGAAATCTGTATTTAAAAAACATTTATTTAAAACTAAAGATTCCATTTAAACAGCATGCATGGATATTTTCAGGCACTACAGTGACAGTTCTTGTTTTTAATTGATTTTAAAATAAACAATTTATCTGCCAAATGACAGGAAAAGTCCTGAGAGCGTCAATAAGAAGAAGGGGAAAGCAGGGACGAAATGGGACCTCAGTGGCACTTCCAAGGACGCGGAGACCCTGGACTTCACACCAGACAAGGGGGCTGAGGGGGAGACCGTAGAAATGAGGATCAAAGATGAGGAGGTAGCTATGTGACTGTGCATGTTGCACCTTTGTGACCGTCATTACATTTCAACTTAATACACTGCAACTCCAATATATCGCGGTCCGTTATATGGCGCTGTCCAATATATCGCGAGTAGGCTATGGCTCCCAAAAAATCCGGCGAGAAAAATCACTAAATGTAGTTATTTTTTTCGTTATAAGGTTTTAATCTGAGAATATGCCAACTGCGATAAAAACCGGTGCTGGCTAGTATTTGTTCACTCGTTATTTCGCGGCTTACTTGACACGCAGTGAAGCACTTGAGTTATTAGTGTCACATCCTCGATAGTAATGTCAGTTTATTGGTATATAAAGCGTTAAATTTCGCTATTGGGCATTCTGTCTCTGTACACGAAGACCTGGAATAAGAAGATGACGAGGAATCCATGCCTGCTATGGCAGAGATAGTGCGTGCAGTTCAGCTGACTTTACGCTATACAGAAAAATCGGCTAAAGGCACCTCTGCTGATGTTATGCACCTGAGAAACATTATGTACCGGGCGAAATCAGACGCCCGGAAATCAATGAAACAAACTGAACTGACTGATTACTTTTTTAATGAACGAAATTGATATTTTTGTTTTGTATAATTTGTAAATAAATGTATGTTTTACGTCAATGTATTTGTTTTTGTAAATGTATTTGTATGTATGTTGATTATGTTAACGCCATATATATATATATATATATATATATATATATATATATATATATATATATATATATATATATATATATATATATATATATATATATTATATGTACATATTCTTTATTAACAATTCAACAAATGTCATGTCCGCCATATTTTTGTTAGAACTGCGCATTCTTCTTGTGATGAATCTCGTTGCGTCTGTAAATATAAAATAAAAACAATTTTAAATAATAGTGGTTTGTTTCCTTTGTCTTGCAGACCATCTGTTCGGGTAGATTCGAACGTTAGCACACGTACACTGCATACGTCCTTATACGTATTTTACGCTTATACTTTTTGTTCAGTTGATTTTAGATCGTACCTGAAAATAAAAATAAATAATGGCATAACAATCATCACGATAATCAAAACATATTACGATATTATTTTTTCCAGTTCAAATTTCACATGTTATAATTAATTTGCAATTTACTTAAATCTACGTTAACTGCTCACCTATATTTTGTGCAAAGTATGCTGCTTGTCTCTATTTCGGATACTTGACGGAAGGCCCAGGTCTTTATGTCCATATCTCCGGTTATTTCCCCATAATTTTCCATGAATCTTCCGGAACAAGACGAAATTATTACACATTGAGCTTAATAAGTCCACACAAAATAGTTCGCATTAACTACTATTATTACGACCGGAATATATAGTGGCGCCGTCAATGAACTGTAAACAATGGTGAAATTTGACACATTATATGCTACGCTATTTATTGAGATCTTTCTGGACTTATATCGCGCACTGGATATATCGCGGTCGCGATCTTTGGACCCCTTCAACCGCGATATATTGGAGTTGCAGTGTATAATATTTAAGGGCTAGTTTCTAGCCCCAGTTTTGCCCTTTCATGTGGTTTTCAACTCCTTGTATTCATTCATTTCACATGTTTGTCTCAGCTGATTGAGCTATTTATAGGTCACTAATTGTAGTTTTTGTGTGGATAATTGTGTTGATTATCTGCTTATATGGGAAAAAAGAAAATATATAACTACTTCAGATATTCAACTACACATTTGTCTTTGTGGATATCATATTACGGCATATACAGAAAATATACATTATACTATCAAAGTGTCAAGTGCGATGTCTTGGGAAGCTCTTGGTTCATTTTTAATGACATTTCTGTTTTTATCCTTGATTTGAATGCTGTCATGTTGTTTTGTAGAAGCAGTATGTAGGTACGATGGGGGGACAGCTGAAGAACATCGAGACTGACTCGGAAAGTGAAGAGGAGGAGGAGGAGGAAACTGCAACAAAGACGGCCAGGTCTGTTCAGTGATTGTGTTTATTCTCTTCTTAAAATAATTTTGGAACATGAGCTGCAAAGTACTTGAAGATACATTTTATTATTATGTCCCCCACCACTATAGTGGGGGACATATTGTTTTTGCCCTGTCTGTTGGTTGGTTGGTTTGTTGGTTTGTTTGTGCAAACTTTAACATTTGCCATAACTTTTGCAATATTGAAGATAGCAACTTCATATTTGGCATGCATGTGTATCTCATGGAGCTGCACATTTTGAGTGGTGAAAGGTCAAGGTCACCCTTCAAGGTCAAAGGTTAAATATATGGGTCAAAATCACTCATTTAATGTACACTTTTGCAATATTGAATATAGCAATTTGATATTTGGCATGCACGTGTATCTCATGGAGCTGCACATTTTGAGTGGTGAAAGGTCAAGGTCATCCTTCAAGGTCAAAGGTCAAATAAATGGGGACATATATCACAAACACATCGCTTGTTTTTATTTAATTTGTCCATGCATTTTAGTGTCACATACACCTGTCTATTTTCTATTAAAGAGCAAATTATTGATGAGTAGTTTTTTATTCCCCCTAATTCAATATCTGAAATTAACCAGCTGTAAATTCCTGTCAGATTTAGACAGTTAAGATATACAATAATTTTAAAAGGTAGTCTAGCAGCCCTCCATAACTGAGCCAAGCTTATGGAAACAGGGCTAAATGCATGTGTGTAAACAGTGTTTTTTTCCTTCAAAATCGGGTCTGGTTTTTCCCAATGGAAAAAGGTATATATTTTTCCCAAATGGGAGCTACTACAAATTCCCAATTGAAGGTTTCAAACAAAAAAATGTTTTGTTTTATTTAGATCTCAATATTTTGTTCAACTTTCATCCATATAAGTTCAACCTTAATAAATATAATACTGAAAACACTTGTATTCTCAATTTTGAAGCATTATTTAGCAAAACAACAATAATAATTTCCAAATTTTAGTCAAAATGCTGCAAATTGTCCCAATCGCAAGGGACCCAGTCCCATTCCCAAAATGGTGAAAAGAACACTGGTAAAGTACTGTCCAAGATTAGCCTGTGCAGTCTCTAATAAATAGTGTCTCTTCTAACAAAACTCCAGCCTGTGCAGTCTCTAATAAAAAGTGTCTCTTCTAACAAAACTCCAGCCTGTGCAGTCTCTAATAAATAGTGTCTCTTCTAACAAAACTCCAGCCTGTGCAGTCTCTAATAAATAGTGTCTCTTCTAACAAAACTCCAGCCTGTGCAGTCTCTAATAAATAGTGTCTCTTCTAACAAAACTCCAGCCTGTGCAGTCTCTAATAAATAGTGTCTCTTCTAACAAAACTCCAGCCTGTGCAGTCTCTAATAAATAGTGTCTCTTCTAACAAAACTCCAGCCTGTGCAGTCACTAATAAATAGTGTCTCTTCTAACAAAACTCCAGCCTGTGCAGTCTCTAATAAATAGTGTCTCTTCTAACAAAACTCCAGCCTGTGCAGTCACTAATAAAATAGTGTCTCTTCTAACAAAACTCCAGCCTGTGCAGTCTCTAATAAATAGTGTCTCTTCTAACAAAACTCCAGCCTGTGCAGTCACTAATAAATAGTGTCTCTTCTAACAAAACTCCAGCCTGTGCAGTCTCTAATAAATAGTGTCTCTTCTAACAAAACTCCAGCCTGTGCAGTCACTAATAAATAGTGTCTCTTCTAACAAAACTCCAGCCTGTGCAGTCTCTAATAAATAGTGTCTCTTCTAACAAAACTCCAGCCTGTGCAGTCACTAATAAAATAGTGTCTCTTCTAACAAAACTCCAGTCTAGGCCGAAAGTGTCGTCCCTGATTAGCCTGTTTGGATAACACAGGGTAATCTGGGACCACAATTTACGCATATGCTTTAAGCTTTGTTTTCCCTTAGCCTGGCTATATTATTTTTAACAAGCAAGTATCACAGACAAAAATGATTACTGGATAGTTGGCTGTTCCAGCTCCAAGAAGAGCGGTGGGGGGATGTTCAGCATGTTCAAGAACCTGGTTGGATCCAAGATGCTGTCACAGGACGACCTAAAACCAGTCCTGGAAAAGTTCAAGGAACATCTCATTTGTAAGTTGGTACATACCTGGTCAACTGGACTAAAGTGTATAATTTTGTTTAAGAATTACATGTAAAATACTCAACTTAGTTGGACTTCCCTTTTTTACCACATTTCTTTAACCCTTTCCCTCATTAGAAGCAATCTGAAAATGGATTTTGTAACTAGCATAAAACCAGTAAATAGAATTCTGTTAAGGTTTTATGCTGCTCATTAGTAATTAAGGGTTTGAAATGAAGCTTTTAAAGCTAGAATTTAGTAAGAAAGGTATTTAATTAAATTTGACTTTGTATGGGAGTACAAATGCGTTGAAATACATATTTAAGAGGTAAATGTTAAGAAATACCAACGACCAGTATTTTTGTAGTCCTTATTAAATAGAATTACATATATTTTTTTAAGCCATCAGGTCATTTTTATTTGAAATCCAAAGAAGTGCTTTAGTTTGTTGGAAGTTCTTTGAACGTTATTGCCTAAGGTTGATATTAATCCTTTAAACACAAAAACTTAAGTATGGGCATTAGCATTTGTAGCTTGTGAAAATAAAGGCTGTCAGACCTTTGGAAATTAGGACTCTTGTTTGCTTTTAGTCCTTTGAAACTAAGGGCTTTTGTTTGGCTGTTGTCCTTTGAAAAAAAAAGTCTTTGTTTGCTTGTTGTCCTCTGAAAAATATGGTCTATGTATTCTTGTTGACCTTTTAGTTTAAAAGAAAGGCGTTTTTGACCTTAATTTCATTGAATTTCTTGATTGTTTGTTTTCTTTTAGTCCTTTGTCTTTTTAAAATGAGCTGTTTTGTTTGCTTGTTGTCCTTATCAAATATCGTCGTTAGTTTGCTTGTTGTCCTAAAATTATGAGGGCTTAAGTAAAAGTCCCTTGAACTTTTGGACTCAAGTTTCCTTTGGAAAAAATCTCTTAAAATTTCTTGTATTTTGATTAAAGGCCTTTGAAAATGGTGGTTTTACACAGTTGTCATGTTTCCTCCTTTCAGCTGATTTTCTCCTTTTTAATTTCAAACAAAATGTTAAAAATAATTATTAGCTTTGATGGAATTGTATACAAATGACAAGTTTAAATGTTTCTTGTTTGATAGGGCATTTTCCTCTCCTGAGGTGGTTTCTAAATCACACCATTATCTATAGTTTGCTTGTAGTCCTTCAAACATTTTGAGTTTGTCTGGATCATTTGAAATTAGTAATTGTTATGCCCTTGAGAATTTAAATAGTATACAGAAGAAAAATTGTTACTGCATGCAACATGTATAAATAAGAACTTGAATGACTTGAATGGCTGGATATTTGAGTTCCATTTCACTGACATTGTTTCCAGCTAAGAATGTGGCTGCAGACATTGCCCAGAAGCTGTGTGACTCTGTGGCAGTGAAGCTGGAAGGGAAAGTCCTGGGAACATTTAGCAGTGAGTACATGTTGGACGTCAACGTGGCTGTTATTTTCTAGTCTAAGAATGGGATGAAGATTACAAATAATTACAACTTAACCTAGTTCAAGTTATAAATTTCTTTTTCTTTAGTCGCACTAATGCTTTGTGCAAGATTTGGATGGTGATGCATTTATCAAGAATTTTGAAAGTTATGTGCATTAGAAAATAAAACTATGTTTATATTTCAACTGGGCCTTTCAATCTTATTGGAATCCAGATGTTTGATTGGAAGCCATTTTATCAGAGATTAAAAACACTCACATTGCTGTAAAAAACTAAAGATTGACACAAAATCTTTTGACTATAGCATTATGTCTCAATGTTATTTCCTTTTCAGTCATAATAACGTAATGCTCAATTTTGTTTATTACACAGGTGTTATTGCACTAGTTATATAACTGTGAAATGACGTCATTAGCCGGATTTTTTTCGAAAAAATCTCGGCTTATAGATTGATGTTGTCGGGCGGGCGGGGGGCGGGGGGGGCGGGCGGGCGGGCGGCGTGCTCGAAAATGTTAAAGTTCTTATTTCATGGTATAACTTTGGTATGCTCGGACCTAGAGTCTTCAAACTTGACATGAAGGTTGGCCAGAATTAACAGATGACCACTGGTCATTTCAAGGTCATTCATTTGAAGGTCAAGGTCACTGTGACCTTCAATATAAAAAATGTTAAAGTTGTTATAACTTTGGTATGCTTGGACCTAGAGTCTTGAAACTTGACATGAAGGTTGGCCATAACTAGTTAGTAACCACTGGTCATTTCAAGGTCATTCATTTGAAGGTCAAGGTCACTGTGACCTTGAATGTAAAAATGTTAAAGTTCTTATTTCATGGTATAACTTTGGTATGCTTGGACCTAGAGTCTTCAAACTTGACATGAAGGTTGGCCAGGATTAACAGATGACCACTGGTCATTTCAAGGTCATTCATTTGAAGGTGAAGGTCACTGTGACCTTCAATATAAAAATGTTAAAGTTGTTATAACTTTGGTATGCTTGGACCTAGAGTCTTGAAACTTGACATGAAGGTTGGCCAGAACTAGTAAGTAACCACTGGACATTTCAAGGTCATTCATTTGAAGGTCAAGGTCACTGTGACCTTGAATGTAAAAATGTTAAAGTTGTTATAACTTTGGTATGCTTGGACCTAGAGTCTTGAAACTTGACATGAAGGTTGGCCAGAACTAGTAAGTAACCACTGGACATTTCAAGGTCATTCATTTGAAGGTCAAGGTCACTGTGACCTTGAATGTAAAAATGTTAAAGTTGTTATAACTTTGGTATGCTTGGACCTAGAGTCTTGAAACTTGACATGAAGGTTGGCCAGAACTAGTAAGTAACCACTGGACATTTCAAGGTCATTCATTTGAAGGTCAAGGTCACTGTGACCTTGAATGTAAAAATGTTAAAGTTCTTATTTCATGTTATAACTTTGGTATGCTTGTACCTAGAGTCTTCAAACTTGAAATAAAGATTGGCCAGTACTAGAAGATGACCACTGGTCATTTCAATGTCATTCATTTGAAGGTCAAGGTCACTGTGACCTTAAATGTTAAAATGTTAAAATTGTTATAACTTTGGTATGCTTGGACATAGAGTCTTCAAACTTGACATGAAGGTTTGCAAGCACACTTAGATGACCACTGGTCATTTCAAGGTCATTCATTCTAAGGTCAAGGTCACTGTGACCTTGAATGTAAAAATGTTAAAGTTCTTATAACTTTGGTAGGTAAAAATGTTAAAGTTCTTATTCCATGTTATAACTTTGGTATGCTTGTACCTAGAGTCTTCAAACTTGACATAAAGGTTGGCCAGTACTAGAAGATCACCACTGCTCATTTCAATGTCATTCATTTGAAGGTCAAGGTCACTGTGACCTTCAATGTTAAAATGTTAAAATTGTTATAACTTTGGTATGCTTGGACCTAGAATCTCAAACTTGACGTAAAGGTTTGCAAGCACACTTAGATGACCACTGGTCATTTCAAGGTCATTCATTTGAAGGTCGAGGTCACTGTGACCTTGGATGTAAATATGTTAAAGTTGTTAATACTTTGGTATGCTTAGACCTAGAGTCTTCAAACTTGATATGAAGGTTGGCCAGAACTAGTAGATGACCACTGGTCATTTTAAGGTCAAGGTCACCGTGACCTTGAATGTAAAAATGTTAAAAAATAAAAAAATTGAGATCAAACTTTCCTAATTGTCAATTCAAGTTCATATTTGTGACCTTAAATGTTATTGTTGTTCATGTATATGCATGCATTCAAAACATAACACAAGGTTTGCTCATGCCTTGAAAAGTACTTACATTTCATTTTGACCTTTGAACAATATTTCAGTAATTTAAGTATTGCATTGACAAAAACACGAAAGGTACTTTCCTGTCATTTAAATCAAAAATCCGGCTTCAATGCGGTCATCTCCGACCGCGGAACTCTTGTTTTTTTGACGAAATGACGTCATTATTCCAGCGAATTTCTTCAGTTAAACTCTTTTACAATGTGAATAAACGGTGAAAAGAGCATAAAATAAAAAGAAAATTTGTTGGTCATGTTATAAATAGAATCTTCGATTCAAAACGACCACTCATGCAAGATCCTATATATAAATTACATGATACAATTTCTCAAACTTTTTTGTTCTATGACTACAGGTATTACAACAACTGTTAAGACGGCTCTCAACGAGGCATGTCTGCAGATACTGTCTCCCCAGCGTCGTGTGGACATCCTACGTGATGCCATGGACGCCAAGAAGGCACGCCGCCCCTTCTGTATCACGTTCTGTGGAGTGAACGGTGTGGGAAAGAGTACTAACCTTGCTAAGGTATGTGTGTGACTGCAATATGTGTGGCTTTTGTTTAAAAAAGATTTGTAATTGTTAATGAAATTTCAAATTAAGAGTTTTATATCTCATCTTGAAAATAGGGTGTGTCAAAATGTATAAAAAACTGGTTTGAGAATATCTCTGCTTATTTTTTTGGAATCTGATTCCTCTTACCAGATATTAAATTATCAATAGCACCAATTTAGATCAGATGAATTGATAATAGGGCCATCAGCTGAGGGTAGATTGGAGTCACGCTGTTGGTTGGTCAGTTTGTAAAATGTCATAAGTTTGTGAAGCAAACTACTTCCACATTTTGCTAGCAATACCATTAAACTTTAGATATGAAAATGTCGTCACCTGTGACCCAAACATTATGAGATATTTTACCTTGATCATAGCTGACAAACTGCAGTCGGCGTAAAATGTAACGGAGTTTGAGGAACAAACTACTTCTACGTACGCTAACAAATGATTGCAAATTTCAAAAATGTCATTTCCTCGAAGTGTGGGTGTGCAAGGTACTTAAGTTCAACTTGGCATGCATTGATAATGGCAAGCTATTGTGGTCTCTCTTTATCCGTCGTTCTTCGTTTATCTTGACAATATGAATATGCATTGCAGCAATGTTTGAATCTGGGCCAAATGAGGTCAAAACAAGATCACCAGGTTAATTCTTGAACACCTGGTGGCCAAGAACTTAGGTGAGAGATATTGGGTCATCATGGCCTCTTTGTCATAAAATGATAGAATTTCATCAGATGACAACCATTTACGTTTGGTTCCTTTTTCTTCCCAGATCTGTTTCTGGCTGATCGAGAATGGTTTCCGCGTGCTAATTGCAGCCTGTGACACGTTCCGTGCGGGTGCCGTGGAGCAGCTGAGAACCCACACCCGTAAACTGAATGCCCTTCACCCGCCTGAGACCCACGGAGGTCAGCAGATGGTACAGCTGTACGAGAAGGGCTATGGCAAGGATGCGGCCGGGATAGCAATGGAGGCAATAAACTTTGGTGAGTGGCAGATCTTGTTTTTGATGAGTTTACAGTTGTGATATAGGAAGCAAGTTTTAACTGTGAAATTTTCATTACAATATGGGAAAATATTTATTTTATGGGTATATGTAAATTTCTGATGGGTATAAATTATGTATAATGTTGTTAAGTTAGATTTAAATAAATGCATACCTTTAGGACCTCATTATGTTTGAAAAAATAAATGAAACATTTAATATAAAGACTTTAAGAAGAGACTTTAATTAAAAAAGTCTTATGCAAGCGGACTGTGTCACCCCTGATTAGACTGTGCGGACTTCACAGCCTTATCTGGGATGACACTTTACGCAAATGCAGTTAACCCTTTTTTTTCTCAGAGCGCTTCTCATATATAATGTTGTTAGGCAAGATTGCTGTCCAAAAGGTTGTGACATGAAAAACAAACATACATTAAGGGTAACATTATGTTTGAAAAGATACAATCTGTATTTTTTGTTTACAAATTTTACGTTGCAAAATTTTCAATTTAATGCTTTTAACTCTCCAACAGAGTCAGAAAAAGGCCTTGCATGATAGGCCATGATACCCAAAAGTCATTGTTAAACCTTGCATGACTAGCCATGATACCCAAAAGTCATTGTTAAACCTTGCATGACTAGCCAGGATACCCAAAAGTCATTGTTAAACCTTGCATGACTAGCCAGGATACCCAAAAGTCATAGTTAAACCTCGCGTGACTAGCCATGATACCCAAAAGTTATTGTTAAACCTTGCATGACTAGCTATGATACACAAAATTCATAGTTAAACCTCGCGTGACTAGCCATGATACCCTAAAGTCAAAGTTAAACCTTTCCCACTGAAAGGCAAAGTGAAAATGGCTATGTGCAAACAGCATTAAACGAAACCAGCCTAGGTTTTATGCTTTTTGCTGCTCATTAGTAACTAAGTAAGGGTTGGAAATGAAACCTTTAAACTTTTAACTTAGTAAAAATGTCTTTAATAAAAGTAAATTTCTAAGGGAAAGGGTTAAGCCATACCATAATCAATGTTATAAGTTCATTCATCGTTAAAGCTCGAGACTGCCATATTGACGTAGTCCTGGTGGACACCGCTGGACGGATGCAGGACAACGAACCCCTGATGAGGGCTCTAGCCAAGGTAGGTTGGCGTGTTAAACTGAGTCACAGATGTGGCCAATCTCTGCAGATTCAGATCATGATATTGAAAACCGGGAATTCAGGAGTAAGTAAAATGTTGTTCCGTGTGTCAGTATTCAAATCTTCTATTTGAGGTGAAGGTGGACGTTATCAAAATACTATTTTTTGGATGATTAAAGTGTTTTAGAAAGCAGCATCATGAAATTAACCCACTGTTATCTCAACCTGAAAAGCACACATCAGGGGAGATAACTGTGAGGTGTTATCAGTTATGTCCATAACTTGTTTACATAATTATTTTTAGTCAAATTCTCACATGTCAAAAACTTCTCAGGAACAATACTGGACAAAAAAGTATTACTATTTCCACCATTATCAGGGTATCTAGAGAATATTAGGAGTGTTTTTTTCCACCATTTTGGGATTGGGGCCAGGTCCCTTTGAATTTGGAACATTTGCGGCGTTTTGACTAAAATTGGGAAATGAGGGTTGTTGCTGTTTTGCTAAAAAATGCTTCAAAATGAGAATAAAAGTGTTTTCAGTATTATTTAATAAGGTTGAACTGATATGGTAAGATGGGAGATGAACAAAATGTTGAAATCTATATTTAAAAAGATATATGTTTTTTTTTTTTTAACCATTAATTGGGAATTTTTAGGTCCAATTTGGATAAAATAGATACTTTTTATGCTCCCGGTAGGGTGGCATATAGCATTTGAACTGTCTGTCCGCCGTCCGTCCGAAAACCTTAACATTGGCCATAACTTTTGCAATATTGAAGATAGCAACTTGATATTTGGCATGCATGTGTATCTCATGGAGCTGCACATTTTGAGTGGTGAAAGGTCAAGGTCATCCATCAAGGTCAAAAGTCAAAAAATACAATCCAAGGGAAGTAATAAGCTTTAAAAGGGAGATAATTTCTAAAACTGCCAAATGATATATTGAAATTTTATTTCAAAGCGGCGCAATAGGGGGCATTGTGTTTCTGACAAACACATCTCTTGTTTCAACTGGGAATAGGACTAAATAGTGGACCCGATTTTTAACAAAAAACACACTGTTGGATGACAATGAAGTTTATTAATGGAGGTTTATAAGTGAGTAAGTGTGAGGCTAAAAGTAAGACTAAAACAGTCTATATTGGTGGCAGCGGTGTCCGCCTAGCGATCAGGAGGTCGTTGGTTAGATCCCTACTGTGGGAGTGATCTTAACATCTCCCTCAAAGACACCAAGTACTGGCTTAGTCTCAGTAAACGGACTTGAGTGCATTTAAAATAAGTAGTAAGTACTTTCACTGTAATTGGGCGAAAAAATAAGTAGGTTTAAACTAGAGTAACAGTCGTATTCCTCTCTGCATCTTATTAAGATCAGATAGCCTCATTCTGGCTTTATTCGTAGGAGAGGCGACCCGATATAATGCTTTAACACACTTTGACCTTAGGCAAATATGCGTTATTAATTACCTCCATTTGCCTCCTGTTTACAGCTGATAAAGGTGAACCAGCCGGATCTGGTGCTGTTCGTGGATGAGGCCCTATTAATTACCTCCATTTATCTCCTGTTTATAGCTGATAAAAGTGAACCAGCCGGATCTGGTGCTGTTCGTGGGTGAGGCCCTGGTGGGTAACGAGGCTGTTGACCAGCTGACCAAGTTCAACCAGGCCCTGGCTGACCACTCCAACATGACCAACCCCAGACTCATTGACGGCATCATCCTCACTAAGTTTGACACCATTGACGACAAGGTGAGCAAAACCATCTCCACATTTCTGAAGTGGACACAGGTCCCCCCCCACCCCCGCTCAGTTTCCCTCACCTTGAAATTATCTGTTATAATGATTGTGTGGTTGGCGCAAGTTAAAGATTGATTTCTTTTATAGTATTCAAAATAGCTTGCTTTTAGTATGGGGAAGATCTTTTGAGTTTAGCATACCCCCCCCCCCCCACTGGAGGCATTCAATATTGATAATCTGTCCTGTACAATTAAAAGTAACTAGAGGTTGAGCTTCATTTTCTTGAATACCATTTAAGGTGTTTGTATGTTCATGGATAGATTGCAATGAAGGCACTTCTTAAGTGTCTGTATGTGCATATTTGCATGTGACTGTCAACAAAGCAATTCTTACTTAAGAAAAGTTCCATGTTGGGTAGATATGGTTTATTATCGAATTTCTAGCTGATGTTGTAGTGTTATGAATTTGTTTTTACTGTATGAGGGTCGATATGAGAGGTTTGTGAGATTGTGTAAGAGCTTTCTGTAATGGAATGATTTGAGTCGCGTTCTGAGAAAACTGGGCACAATGCTTGAGCGTAAAGTGTCATCCCAGATTAGCCGGTGAAGTCCGCACAGGCTAATCAGGGACGACACTTTCCGCCTAAATTGGATTTTTGCTAAGAAGAGACTTCATTTAAACAAACAATGTCATAAAAACGGAAAGTGTTGTCCCTGATTAGCCTGTGCGGACTGCACAGGCTAATCTGGGACGACACTTTACGCACATGCATTATGGCCAGTTTTCTCAGAACGCGACTCAAATCATTCCATTACAGAAAGCTCTTTTTTGTTTGCCATCAGGTTGGGGCGGCCATATCGATGACGTACACGACCGGTCAGCCAATCGTGTTTGTGGGAACTGGGCAGACGTACACTGACCTGCGGAACCTGAACGCCAAGGCTGTGGTGCACGCACTTCTTAAGTAGAACTATTTTCTGCTACCAAAACCTTCAGAGAAATATACAATGAGATATGCAACAGTGCTAATGCAAAGCAAACTGTAACACGCTATAATATGCGATCATGGAATTGCAACCAGGGTCAATGACCCCTTGATTTTAAACATTAACGGGACTTATGTTTTGCGCTCTGTCTGTCAGTCCGTCACACTTTTCTGGATCGTGCGATAACTTTAAAAGTTCTTCATATTTTTTCATGAAACTTGAAACATGGACAGATGGCAATATGGAGATTATGCACATCAATTCATTTTGTTCCTACGTCACGAATTCTGGTTGCTATGGCAACAAAAAATAAAAAATACTGACAATGGTGGAGTTTCACCGGTAGGGGACCATATTGCTTTGCAATCTCTTGTTTTTTTTCCAGAAAATCACATTACAAAGCAGTGAAAGGGATAATTTTGTAATGGAACTAAATCATTACAAATTTTATTTTTATAAAAAAAAAATGCCTTGTGAAATACGTAAATTACAAGCAGTTGAAAGACGCTTTCATACAGTGTGATTGTATTTCGGACACTGATGATATTTTACAGTAAATATTTGTTTGTAGAGTATGAATATTTTTACAAATATTATCATTGGTTTGCATAATTTGTTTAATGATGTCATTTCTTTTGACTTTGTGGTCTAGTAACCATGGGCAAGAAGTGTGTGAAATATATGTGTATACATGTATGTGTTCAGCTTTACACTGTATGTATAAATATATAGAGTATATTTGTTGGATTTGGTGGAATATCGATTTTAATTTATGAGTGATCATAGAAAATATAGCAGCCACCCATGAAATATGATGAGGATTGAATTAAAATCAATATTCCACCAAATCCAACAAATTTTCTTTTTATTTTATGCTTGCAAATGATTATTCTTGTATATTTGCCATTCCGGACAATATAATTCCCCGCAGGGTGCCCCGCAAGGTCATTACATGTATGTTCAAATGAAGCTAATCCGTATGTTTTATAAGGAATTTGTTTTTGATCTGCATGTTAGTGTACACACGTTTTCTCCCATGATTTGTATTTGAAAAAATGGCACTATTCAGATGGGGTGTTTTGATATAAATGTTTTTAAATTAATGATTTAGGGCTTTTACTTGATTAAAAAAGTCAAACTCTTAAACTCACATTTGTAGCTGATTTTGTGAAGTTTTCTTTTTGTTTCATTTTATATATTTACATGGAGTGTACATTGATTGGTCATAAATCATATTTCTAAAAATACAATGTAAGGGTCTAAAATATAGTAAAATTAAATATTGTTATATATTATTTGCTTAAATGTATATGTTGTTTAACATCCTGGTTTGGTTCTCATTGTAATTACTCATTTGCTTCTGGTGTAAGTTTCAACTTTTCCTGTCATTCGTTATGGTTATTGATAGTAAGCCTATAACACGTGTTATGTCATTTTGTATGGTAGTATCAATTGAATTTACTTTGTTTATTTTAAGCCCTATATTTTTTCAACTAAAAAATTCACATTGGACAATAAAGACGAAACTTTGATTCTAAACTGTTTTATATATTATTTATATAAAACATACAATATTAGGTTTGCTTAATATATTGAAAGTTATTATGTTTTATGAGAACTTTAGCTCATCAAAACATACTGTTAATGAAAGTGTTGTAAATACATTTGTATATAAATATTTCAAAAAATAGTTTTAGCATTATGGCAAACTATGACTTTGCTAATTTTTTTCATTATCACTAAGGTAATATGTTGTCTATGAATGTTCATTTCATGTTTTGTCAAAGCAAAAGTGTACATATTCAGATTGAAACAGAAAAACTATTGTTTTTTCTTGTCTGTGTATGTAATGTAACCTTTCACATTTATCAGAATATCTGAAGTTATTTTATTACTCTTAGTGTATGAACTGTCACATATTTTTAAGGTATTTCGACTTTGTTTGTGTCAAATTATTGTTTATTTGCATGTTTATTGTTGATGCATATTAATAAGTTGTGTAGATTATTTCACAATGATATTTCACTTTATTTTGTATTTATCATATTTTATGAAATGTACATGATTTTGTTTTGTATATAGTGAATGATATTAAGAAAAGAGATGTTTGAATACAGCGAAAAGCTAAAATTAGCTTGTTTTTATTTGTTTTTAACCAGGCTTTCACAGAAGTAAAAAACCTGGTTATTGAATCGGGGTATATGGTTAGTGGGCGGTCAGCTTCAAACTGGTGGTTTATGGTCCAGATGGCGTGCTGGTGGAAAGCGTCGAAAAAATGTTTTTCTATTAATTATTATTATTAAATATTGCATAAACTCTATTAGTCCGAGAGCCCACGGGTGTTTATTGCAAGTTTTGAGGCCAAGATTTTTTTTGTATATTCGAAAAGGGTATTTTATATCCTTCCAGAAAACCCATTTCTTAAGTGTCACAGCCGTATATATCTATGATTTTTTTGGTAAAATAACTCAAAATCGAAAGTTTTTCTGCTGATTTCTGGAATAATTAAATAAATACACATTTTCAGTCATGCGAATTAACCCAGGGTTTCTGTTTTGGGGTTTTAAAATAGGTATCAGAGACCTTTTCAATAATTCAGTGAAAAAAATATAATTTTCCAGGTTTTTTTGTTTTTTTTTTAAGTTAAAAACCACAAAAATTCTCATTTTTTTAGCCGAATTTGCCCATTTTTCAATTTTTAATTCTGCAAATTCTTTTTACAAAGTTAACAATTTCCAACATATTTGTCTAATTAGTGTTTTAAAAACACACATATGGCCTCCTTGTTTAATTCCAACAACGACTTTTTTTGATTACCATCTATTAGTGATTTTGGGGGGAAATGAATAAAATCACTCACAAAACTGCTGATTTCTGGAATAATTTGATTTAATTAGATTTATAAGACATGTGATCATTATAACAATCAAATATTGTTTGCATATTTATTTTACAGGTCTATATAGATATATTTATATGTATAACATCACTTTTATGAAAAGATCCGATACATTTATGGTGCTTATAGGTTAAAAACCACTAAATTCTTAACATTTGTAGCCGTTTTTGCCCATTTTCCAAGCTTAAGTTCTTCGGTCTTTGTTACCATGTAAACAATTTTCAATATGTCTGTCTCATTTGAGTTCTAAAAATGCACACAGTGTCTCCCTATTTTAGTGCATAATTTTTTTTAATGTCTTTTTTAAGTCATTGGGGGTGTGGAGTGGGGGACGACCTAAGTCACACGCAAAACTGCAGGTTTCTGCTCCAAAATGTCATTAATTAGAGATGTGATCATTATAAATGGTAAAATGTTGTTCATTCATGTACATATGTATATAAAATCACACAAAACAAAATATTGAATCAAATGCTTACATTATGCCAAGATTGTGTGCACAGTTTGCTTATAGGTTAAAAACCGCTTAATGTTGAGAAAAATGAAATTTACACAATTTTGCCTTTTGTGATATGATTAAATTAATCTAATTACAATAAAAAAAAACTGCAATCATTTCTATGTCCAAACATTGGTAACATAGTATATATGTTCTTTAAAATCCTGTAAATAGACCAATACTGACCTGTTTAATGTTTGAACCACTTTTACAAAAGTTGCTTCCCTTTGATTTAAACACGCCATATCGGTCTGCAGAGGTCAAAATAAAATTATGAAAAACAGAAGGACTTGCCTAGATTTACAAGTATAAGTTCAGGTAAGTAATTTTTTTTATCTATTAATGTACTATTTCAAACTTCATACACTATAGGCTTAATTTTATATACATGTAGTATAACCGTTTGTTTGAAATATGTTTAAACATCGAACAGTTCCTGTGTATGACATGTTGATGACTTTTCCAGTTCATATTGACCATCTGTGCATGTTAACTCAGCATACCTTGGTAAAACAGTACTATAAGTACTTCAACAAAAGGGTTAGAATAGCATTTTACAAAAAAAAAAAGAAGAGAAAGTGTACAGAAGGGTCATTTTCATTTTTTTTTTAGAAAGTGTAATAGTATACGGATATGCACATTTTCGGATAAATTCTACTTTAAATGGTGCTCCCAAAGTTACGGGCATCATGCTGAACGTTAGTCATACTATGAGGCTGTCTGTGGAATTGTGTGTCATTAAATAATCTTTCACATCATCACGGTATAACAAATCCCAGTGACAGACTGCCTTTTTTAGCGAAACTATAATGTACGCCAAGATAATCATTTATAATTCTGAATTGAAATACGCATTTGGTCTACAGAGTTATTTTTTCTTTCCAGAAATGTTTGAATGATATAAAGGGAACAGTAACAATGTTTATCAGCATCAAGCAAACTATGCAGGTTGGTTGAATGAAGTTTCTAGTTCTTATAAAAAAAGGTTAAAAACCACCAAATTTCTAAATTCTTTTACCTGCCTTTGCCCTATAAAAGTTATTTTTTCAAAGTCTTATTACTATGTTAAAAATGTTTTCAATTTACTCTTTTTTTATCTTTCTTCATTACTATTCAAATATGTTATTGTTTAATTATCCATCCATAAATTGATTGTACTACAACAATAACAACAACAGTACATGTATTGGATATTTCAGGTCTTGCTGTCTAGGTCGTCAAACTGGTTGTGCATTGACAACTCAAACCCTCACATGCGAGTACCAGTTTTGGGGGTAAGGATGGTACATATTTGAAAATCACTCAAAAGGCCTGGAAATATGAAAATAACATTTCCTGAATGTAGGACTGTTGAAAATAATGTTGTCACACAAGTAATGTTTCAATGGAATGAGTTCAGTAATTCAATCTGACTGATAAGAATACTTTGCTGAATGATGATATTTGCATTTCTACAAGCCAATAATACAATTTAATACTTAGAAAATACATTTCAGATGTTAACAGAGAAGAAGTGAGCAGTATGCTGATGGATGACCTGTGCTTCATTAGACTGCCTAAATAACTTCTACTTTCTGGTATTTAAACTTAAAGATTATTCTATTTTATTCAAGTCACAATAAATTAGCGATTATTAATGAAATAAAATGCAGAACAAACAGTTTGAGTCTGTCATTCGGTCAAATTGTTTTTACATCAGGTTTGTATGTTTAATATCTTGTTTCCGATTAACCAAGAGTGTTTATCAATCAATCAATCAATCAATCAATCAATCCAGCGTTATGTAGAATCAGTGTCGGATGATTGTCTCTTCGCCTGTACGAAAGGATGGTTGACACCGTCGAAACATGTCAGTCTTGGATTGGGCCTGAAAAGCATGACAGGAAGTAGGAAAGTCATTGAAGTATTAAATCATCTTGGCCATTGTTGCAGTTACCATACAGTTGAAGGTTTTGAAACAGATCTAGCCATTCAGTGTCGGAAAAGGGTCATGCAACACCTGATGGAATATTGAAAATACCAGGTTTGTCAACAGCTTTAGCTTGGGACAATTATGACGAGATGAATGAGACCTTATCTGGTAGCGGAACACTTCACGACACTGTCGGGATTTGCTACCAGAACATCAGTACAGAATCTGCTTGCAATGTATCTCGTGAAATGACAAACGATGACAGAAAAAAAGGGAAACAGAGAAGTCGTACATTTGATAGCTCAGATATACCGGAACTTGAGCCCTACAGAAAAAAGCCTAAAATTTCTGAATTTAGTTACAGTTTGAAGACCACAGACCCCCCTGACAATTTGCAGAATTGCAAGAGACGTGATATACTATGGACTGTTATGTCCAATCAATTTGCACAAATACCTATGTGGACAGGATGGAATTCCATATTTAAGAATGATCCTCTACCGCAACAAACAATCGCTTACATGGAGAATATAACACTCCCGCCTACCCGTCTTGACGTAGTCGCAGAAACATTGAGGGTATCTCAAAAGGTTGCCGAAGAATGCCAAGAGGATTATGCAATAGTCACTTATGATCTCGCAATTGCAAAACCTGCCAAACAGATTCAGCAAGCAGAATCCCCTAGATTCGACAATATCTTCATATGCTTTGGCCCTTTTCACATACAGCTAGCCTTTTTTGGGTCATTGGGACATATTCTGGACGAGTCAGGTGGACCACATATCCTCACAGACACAGAGGTTCTTGGCAGTGGGTCACTGTCGGGATTCATTTCTGGGAAACATTTTAATCGATGTAAGCGGTTACATCCAATGCTTTACCAGGCTTTCAAAATCCTGCACTTACGGGCTTTTCTGCATGAAATCAGTGCCTTCAAACCTGAAATGATAAGAGCAATGGAACAGCTCCGTGAGACACGATCTACCGAAGCACTAGATCAGCTTGAAGACAGCGCAGAATATTCGGAATTCATGTGCTCTTACGAAGATTTTACACAGAAGACCAGGAATGGGGAACATGGGAAAACAGCACAGTATTGGATTATGTACATGGATCTAGTCCAGCTATACTTGCTCTTCAGTCGAGCGTGTCATACAACCGACATTAAGCTGTTTACATACTGCCTCGGCGAAATGGTGAAGGTCTTTTTTGCAACAAATCGTTCAAATTACGCCAGATGGATGTTCCGGTACCATCTTGATCTTATTAACATAGACCAAACCCATCCTGGAATACGACCAAAACTAGAGAATGGGGCTTTCACGATTCGACAGACATCAAAGATGTTTTCACGTTCTCCAGTAGATCTTGTACTAGAGCAGTCGATAAATGCAGATGCCGCCTCGAGATTAACTGGGATTTCGTCATTCAGTACTAAAGAAGGTGCTCGTCGACGTTGGATGCTTACACAGACATCTAGAAGGACTATTGTAAATAGTCTTCTCACAAAATCAGGAATGATATCGTACGATAGTCCTGCACAAGAGCTGAAACAGTCACGTATTGAACGCGACAATAACGACTTGCAAAAGCTGGTGTCTGGAATTGAGACCAGAATGAATCCATTTAGCAGTGATTACAGAAATTATGAACTTATTTGCATCTCCACTGGCAAGATTGTTTCCAAAGATATTGCAGATGATTTATTGACGATGGAGAAACAGGGAAGTGCCTGGATGGAACAATTTGCAAGTGGATGCTTTCTCGACTCCTCACGATTTGAAAAGCCTATTCCAAGAAGGAAGGTTAAGAATTTCGCAGATTGTGCTATTAAAATGGCTGTTACAAGAAAGGATAACACCATAAGGCAACTGACTTGTTCAAGAGATCTGTTTGGTCGATTGCTATACTTGGCCACAACAATTGAAATAGATCTGAAGAAAATCTTCTCGTTTCCACTAACGCCAGTGCCACTTTCCCTAGCACATGTTGATGGGAGTGTAATGAAAACAGATAAATCGAAATTAATGAAGATTCTAGAAGACAGAATAACAAGTGAACCACCCCAAAGAATTGACGCAACTATCATTGACGGCATGTTCTTGATTCAGACAATGACCGCTTTGCCGAGTACATTTGCCGAGATAGCAAAGGTGATAATTTCTCGATTGTCCGGCTTGTCTTCCCGTGTGGACTTTGTGTGTGATACGTACAGACATCCATCCATTAAAGACATTGAAAGGACATCGCGTAGCGCAGTTGTTGGTGGATTCATTGTGTCTGGTCGAGATCAGAGAAGACCAAAGGAATTTCATAAAGCATTGCGATCAGAGTCATTCAAGACCTCTTTTTTGGTTTTCCTGTCAGAAGAGTGGGCGAAAAATGAATATGCACCATTTTTGAAGGACCGTTGTCTCTATTTTGGGCTTGAAGACAAATGTTACAGGTTCACGTCAGACCAGGAAACAGTTAGTCGCATTGAAATAGGCGATTTGGCCTGTAAACACGAAGAAGCAGACACGCGTATTATCTGGCACCTTCATCACATTGCGCAACATACCGAAGACTCACAAAATGTAGTCATACGCTGTAGTGACACCGATGTTTTGGTTATCCTTTTGAACTATGCAGGAAAGTATTCATTGAATGTATGGATGGATGTTGGACTCAGTAGCAGTAACAACAGGAGATATATAGAAGTCAACAAGCTCGGATCCGTCCTTGGGCAAAGTATTTGTGATGCCTTACCTGCAGTGCATGCTTTTACAGGCTGCGATTACACTGCAGTATTTGTCCGCAAGGGAAAGGTTAGGCCATTCTCTCTTGTCGAGAAGTCTACATTATTCCAGAAAGCATTTGCTCCCCTTGGAGAAAGTCAGGAAGTTACACCAGAAACAGAGAGTACTATTGAGTCATTTGTTTGTGCGATGTATGGGAAGCCAGGATTATGTGATGTTGAAAGTGTCAGATACTCCATCTTCCGAACAAAGTTTGCACCAACTGATGAAGCACAACCACTCTGTAAAATTAAAGGTGCAGATGCCACTCTTCTACCTCCTTCAAAACCTGTTTTACACCAAAAGCTACTACGGACAAATTTGGTGTCGTATATTTGGCGGCATGCTCACAAGGCAGTCCCTCTGGAATTGGATCCAACAGAAAATGGATGGTTGGAAGATGATGGATACTTTAAGTTGAAGTGGTTTTCTGGACCACAATTACCTACAGACATTGAACGTGTGCTTTCGGAGAGCGTTGATGAGCCAGATGACACTGATGAAGTTGAGTTGGAGATTGATGATATCGATGGTGATGACGAAGATTGTTCAAATACTGATTAATACAACAATGAAATATTAGCATGAATAATCATGTTTTGGCATTAGCTTAAATGTACTAGCACAACTGGATGACTTTACTTACACATAGATGAATATGGAAATGGTTGCTTTTAGTCATGTGAAAGATTTATGATGTACACATACTTAGTACATAACAAGGCCGGATGACAATTATAATGTTCGTCAT
Source organism: Dreissena polymorpha (assembly GCF_020536995.1). Lineage (NCBI taxonomy): Eukaryota > Metazoa > Mollusca > Bivalvia > Myida > Dreissenidae > Dreissena > Dreissena polymorpha. Next base: position 21,053,347 of record NC_068369.1, on the reverse strand, counting down.
TATTTACTTTGTAAATACATTTTAGTTAAAAAAATATATTTATTGAAAGTATACGTAGTTAAACTATTGTTTTATGTTGATAAGAATTGTGCGTGATAAATGCTAGTAGATGTGAGTACATAAAAACAGTACATGTATAAAATATGATAATTTATCATGTATACAAAGTATGTTTAATGTCTAGATGAAATTAAATAATTGTTTGATTTTCGTGACAAATGTTGTTAAAAAAAAATAACAAAAATAAAGTATACGTTGTTAAACTATTGTTTCATGTTGATAAGAATTGTTCGTGATAAATTCTAGTAGATGTGTGAACATGAAAAACAGAACATGTATGAAATATAATAATTTATTATGTACATAAAGTATGGTTAATGTCTAGATGAAATTAAATAATTGTTTGATTTTCATGCCAAATGTTGTTACATGTAACAGTTGTGTGACATAAAATGTTAGTAAATGTTTTGTTTATAATGATACTGTAAATGTATAACATATAGTACAGATTTTTGCGTTCCGTAACAAAGTATTGTAATAAATCAAGAAAGTCGTTAAAAGGACCAAGTGGTCCTTTTTCAACCTATAAACACTAATATCAATACATTAGATTATGTTTAACTGAAAATACTGAATATGTTAAAGGGCATATTTAAGCAATGTTAGATCATTTAAAATGTCAGCAGATAAATTTCGAAATTTGCAGTGGGTATGAAAACCGCTGAAATAAATCAGATGAAATGACTCAAAAAGAAAGAATATATTAAAAATTTAGTGGTTTTTAACCTACAAGTACACTGTACTCATTGGAATGTTTTGTTTTGAGCTATGTTATACGCATATGTACAAAGACGAAGAGTGCTTATTGTTATCGTGATCACATGTCTTTTAAATCTAACTATATCAAATTATTCCAAAAATTAGCAGTTTTGTGTTTGATTTCGTTTATTGTTCCTGAAATCTCACTAAAAGTCTTCATTAACAAATGTTCATGTTTGAATTAAATCAGGAGAACCTTTTGTGTGTTTTTAATACAGTATTTAGACTAATATGTTTTCAGTAGAGTAAAAATTCGATGAACTAAAACCTGAAAAATGGACTAAAACAGCTAAACTAGTTAAAATTTAGTGGTTTTTAACCTACATAAACTGTAAAAAAAATAGTGGTTTTAACCTAAAATATATCTGCGATTATTGCATGGTTTGTTTAGAGTGCAATTGTGTATATGTGAACAATATTTGATTGTTATAATGATCACATGTCTTATAAATCTAATTAAATCAAATTATTCCAGAAATCAGCAGTTTTGTGAGTGATTTTATTCATTTCCCCCCAAAATCACTAATAGATGCTGATCAAAAAAAGTCGTTGTTGGAATGGAACAAGGAGGCCATATGTGTGTTTTTAAAACACTAATTAGACAAATATGTTGGAAATTGTTAACTTTGTAAAAAGAATTTGCAGAATTAAAAATTGAAAAATGGGCAAATTCGGCTAAAAAAATGAGAATTTTTGTGGTTTTTAACTTTAAAAAAAAAAAAACCTGGAAAATTATATTTTTTTCACTGAATTATCGAAAAGGTCTCTGATACCTATTTTAAAACCCCAAAACGGAAACCCTGGGTTAATTCGCATGACTGAAAATGTGTATTTATTTAATGATTCCAGAAACCAGCAGAAAAACTTTCGATTTTGAGTGATTTTACCAAAAAAATCAGATATATACGGCTGTGACACTTAAGAAATGGGTTTTCTGGAAGGATATAAAATACCCTTTTCAAATATACAAAAAAAAATTCTTGGCCTCAAAACTTGCAATAAACACCCGTGGGCTCTCGAACTATATCTATAATGCCGGGCGGGGTGCAGAAACTTGGCAAAAGGAGGGCTTGAACGGAAGAAATCGTGTATTAACAATGCGTTTCACGTGCCGTTCAAGCCCTGTTATGTGTTTTTCATATCCATAATCTGGTCCACGCGCAGTTACTTCCCTTCTCCAGCCTTCGACGACTTTCCAAGCATAAATGGGGAACTGAATAAGCACCAGTTTCCTCATGCATGCAGGAATAATGACTATTTCAATCCACTTTTCAAGTTATACCATCTGCACTCTCTTGACAACAGCTTTATTTTAATGGAAATGTCAATGAAGTTAAGGTTATTTACTCAACACTTTCAAAAGACTATGCTGTAATCTGAATCTGAATGGATACGTTGAAGTGACCAAGTTTGACTTTTATTCAACGGGGAGTGCGCATGAAATTAATATGAGCTTGGCAAATGTCCCACTTTTGCCGATATTGCGACCTTAAAACACTCAATAGATGTTGAGTTCACTGTGCTTTCACTGAGTAAGTTCCAGTCAAGGATAGTTCGCGGAAAGAAAAAGTATTTAAATTTATCACTGTTTGTGTGTAATGGCTGGTAGCACTTAGGGTTATTGTTCACCGATTTTAACACTATATTGTCGTGGACGTACCTTCAACGTTCCTGCTGTAAATTCCAAAATAATTCCTCATTTCTTACTTTGCGCGGCTGCATTTTAATATCATAAATACATACCTGTTATCTCTAGCTAATCCCTTTCCAGGGAGTTAATTATCCGGAAAACTTTAAGCGCTGGGAATCATCCACCTCTAATAAAGAAAACCAAGTCAGGTTAAACATAGTACAATGTAACCTAACCGGAAATCAAGAACAACAACTCATCTTTCCTTTCCGGACAACCACGAGTGCACGCCTATTTTGACTCGGGCATTTTTCGTTCTTTTAATCGTGTTTATTGTCGGAGTTTGAGGGATACATTTTATTAATCTTTTCTGTATATTATTCGGTTTACTTTTTATACAATTTATTGCAGTTTTTGTTATAATTCTGCTTTTGCTGGGTATCTTTGTTTATAGTGCTCATGTACATGAGCACGTGCACCACGAGGTTTTCGTTCCATTTCCTTCTAAAGGTAATCCACGAGGACTTCGTGCCTTTTTCCTCAATAAAAAATTGAGGGCATTTGTACAGCGTTTGTTAATTTACATTGTGGTTTAAATTTAACAATTGTTTTTGTCTGTTGTAGGCTCTTTTTGTTTCTTTTGTTTTCAGAAATGAACTTACAAAAGAGAGGTTCGTGTGGTCACATCAAGGCAAGGTGGGATTCTCACGACACTTGCCTGGCATGTACCGGTTGTACTCTACTTAAAAAATGTGCGGTGTGCGATTTATGGTCTAACGACATATGGACACAAGCTGGTCGCCGTCGGACGTTGATCAGCCGCAAACGCCACGAACCTCTAATGGACGTTGATGATCCGGTGACTTCACTGGTCAAGGATGACCAGCTGACATTTCAGTCACCGGATACCGGGCACGATGGTGGTGTTGTCTGTCGGTCATCATCTGACCGTATGACTCCCACCATACATACCGGCGACATTGATCGTGGACCTACGGATCGATCAATGTCTGACCAAAAGGCAGCCGCCATTCAACGGTCTTTGGCCGGTGACGTCACCTGTCATGATATGACCGGCCGGTCACCGGTCCGGTCATGATATGACCGGCCGGTCACCGGTCCGGTCATGATATGACCGGCCGGTCACCGGTCCGGTCCGGTCATAATATGACCGGCCTGTCACCGGTCCGGTCGGGTAACCGGTCCGGTCGGGTCACCGGTCCGGTCCGGTCATGAAGTTTCATGATCCTAGGCATAAGCGTTCTTAAGTTATCATCCGGAAGCCATTTTACTATTTCTGGTCACCGTGACCTTGACCTTTGACCTAGTGACCTATAAATCAATAGGGGTCATCTGCGAGTCATGATCAATGTACCTATGAAGTTTCATGATCCTAGGCATAAGCGTTCTTGAGTTATCATCCAGAAACCAATGTACTATTTCGGGTCACCGTGACCTTGACCTTTGACCTAGTGACCTCAAAATAAATAGGGGTCATCTGCGTGTCATGATAAATGTACAAATGAAGTTTCATGATCCTAGGCTTAAGCGTTCTTGAGTTATCATCCGGAAACCATCTGGTGGACAGACGGACATACGGACCGACATGAGCAAAACAATATACCCCCTCTTCTTCGAAGGGGGGCATAAATATTTACGGTTCTCGATGCTCTCAAATTGCATCAAGTGATTCAAGCATGTTTAATGTGAATTCCCCAATCCCACAATTAAATTTGTATATGCACTTGCATACACAATGGCGGACGTTTTGTTTATGACATTCTTGAACACATTCATCATCAAAATCGGCCGTATTTTGGTTTTGGATAGAAATTGTAATAATACTGGATTATCGGGTAATGGATAGAATTGTAACATGCAAAGATCTATTAATATAATATGTTTATTTATAGATTGTTTGTATCCATCGAAATCACATAAGTAGGGTCTAGTAAAATTATGAAATAAAAGTGGGTTCAAAATTTATATCTAGGACATCCACAATTTCAGGCTTGGTAGTCAGGGCTTCCATCTTTTAAAAGCTAGCGGAAGCGCCGGGGGGTAATAGATCAACATGAGTTTTTTTGTTTTTTTCATAAAATCTATGGACATAAATAATGTAATGAACCCTACTATTCACAAATTAGTACAGGAAAGAAATGATAATTATATCATTATTTTTTTTTTGACAAATCAAGCATTTGAGTAATAAATAATCAAAATAAAAAATATGTGCAGTAACTGTGAAAAGAACTTAAATTCTTGGTAAGGAAATATTTAATCTGAGATTTATAATTATATAAATTACTTCCCTTGAAAATAATTGTCTCTAACAAATCTCTATTTTTAGTAGCAAATAATTAAAAGCCACTACCGTGACTGTAGATTCACCACTCAAACTGTGCAACTCCATGAGATACACATGCATGCCAAATATCAAGTTGCTATGTTCAATATTGAATAATTATCTCCCTTTAAAGCTTATTACTTCCCTTTGATTTGTATTTTTGACCTTAGACCTTGAAGGATGACCTTGACCTTTTACCACGATGTGTTTGTCAGAAACAAAAATATATAATTTGGCAGGTCAGATAATTATGTCTATTTAAAGCTTATTTCTTCCATTTGATTTTTTTTTCGACCCTGTGACCTAGTTTTTGACCCAGCATGACCCATATTCGAACTTGACCTAGATATTGTCTAGGTACAACTTCTGACTAAGTTTCGTAAAGATCGGATGAAAACTATTTGAATTAGAGAGCGGACATAAAAAGTGTGACAGACGGCCAGTGCGAAAACTATATACCCCCTTTTCTTCGAAAGGGGGCATACAAATAATGCATCGGAATCAATACACACGATAAAAAAGTATTGACCCATTGAAACTATAGAAACAAGAGATGTGTTTGTCAGAAACACAATGCTCCCTACTGCGCTGTTTAAAGCCATATATTTGACCTTTGACCTTGAATGATGACCTTGACCTTTCACCACTCAAAATGTGCAGCTCCATGAGAAACACATGCATGCCTAATATCAAGTTTCTATCTTCAATATTGCAAAAGTTATGGCAAATGTTAAAGTTTTCTGACGGACGCACAGACTGACAGACAGACAGACTGACAGTTCAACTGCTATATGCTACACTACAGGGGGCATAAATATACGTAAATTTATTAATAATAAATAAATTGAAGCCACTCATTGATTGGTCGTTATGACCAAATATACTAGTTATCATTGCTCGATGCTCGCACATTGTGTCACTTGATTTACGCATGTTCCATGGGAACTATCCCATCCAAAAATTCCCTTATATGGGCTTGCGTAAAATGGCAGACGTTTGAGTTTATAAAATTCTTAAACACATTAGCGTAAATACTGGTCATATTTTGGTTTTGAACATTGAAAACGCAATTTTATTGGATTATAGGTCAATTCAACCCGTGCGAAAGACAAAATAATCTTGCCTAGTTTTTGACCCGGCATGAACACTACTTCAATTAGAGAGCAGACACCATGTTAAATCCTTTAAATGCAGTAAGTGACCCCGTGACCTAATTTTTGACCCGGCATGACCCATATTCGAACTTGACCTAGATATTGTCTAGATACAACTTCTGACCAAGTTTGGTGAAGATCGGATGAAAACTATTTGCATTAGAGAGCAGACACGAAAAGTGTGACAGACTGACAGACAGACAGACAGACAGACAGACGGACAGTGCGAAAACTATATACCCCATTTTCTTCGAAAGTGGGCATAAACATAGAAAATGCCTTCTAAAGAGTTATATATATATATTTTAAATATTTGTTGCCATAGCAACCAGAATTTTTGACGTAGGAACACAATGAAATGACGTGCATACTGTCCTTATTGCCATCCATCCATGTTTCATGTTTCATGAAAAAAATATTTAGAACTTTTAAAGTTATCGCAGGATCCAGAAAAGTGTGACAGACTCACAGACTGACGGACTGACGGACACACAGAGCGAAAACCAGAAGTCCCCTCCGGTGAAACCGTTAGGGGACAATAAAATAACAACTAAACAAACCTTTTTCTATAACAAGAGCACCGCAGAACGGGTGCCACGCTCGGCATGTAGAACTCATTAAGGTGCAACTACATATGAAGTGTCAAAGTTGTAGGTGGAAGTACTTTGATTTTAGAGCCTATTTTAAAGTTTGATATTAGAGGTCACAGTGACCTTGACCTTTTGACCTAGTGACCCAAAAATGGGTGTGGCGTGTAGAACTCATCAATGTGCATCTACATATGAAGTTTCAAAGTTGTAGGTGGAAGCACTTTGATTTTAGAGCCAATGTTAAGGTTTTAGCACGACCCCTACGGCGGACGTCGGACGGTGGACGAGCTGTCTATGACAATAGCTCGGGTTTTCTCCGAAAACAGCCTCGCTAAAAACAGGGTAAAAATTTCAATTAAAATTGCTGAAAGCTTTTTGATTTTTTTTTTAAACAAGTTATTTAATATTTGAAACAGCCGCTTCTACTGCTGATTTTCGCATACAATATTGACAAGGAACAAGCAACGGTCGTGTGGTTCCCCGCTTTGTATAAAGATGATCACAAGGATTGAAGCCAGTTAAATGCATTAAACCAAAAAAGGGTCTCGAAGCAATATGCAATATATCTGACTGGTTCTTAGAATGGCACTTGGAGCTTGTGACGTCACTTTTTTCCATACGGAATGGGGCCAAATACCGAACCCGATTTTTAACAAAAAAAGACAATGCTTAGTAAAATGGATAAATATTTTTAAAAAGTACCTCCTTCCAGCCCTAACGATTTATAAAAAATATCTCAAAATCTTTATATTTTAAAGATGCCTAATGTTAAAACTTAAAAAAAATCCCCTGGAGCGGTGATACTTTTTTGCAACATAATAACAAGTGGACCTCTGCCATGATTGCTGTAATTTGGGCTCTGGGATCATTCAGTTACAAAGCATATTTAAACAATGGATCATATCTCCTTAAACTGACTGAATCGAGTAGGCATAATTTAATAACAAAAGCACTACCAACGCTGGTCTTTTATCATACTGGTCTTTGATTTATCTTTAACCTTTTTGGCAGTGACACATACGCCTTTATAAATGTTATATTGTTCTATAATAATATACAAAGATTCAAAAGGTTTGAACAGAATCATTAGACAACTGTGGGCACAAGAAATTTTAGGCTCTACAAAACCTCACATCTTTGAATTAAAGTTTGTTAATTGATTGAATGATCTTATCAGAAAATCCAAAATGTTTAAAGGGGCAAATGAAAAGTACATGTATTTCACCATGACAATGCATATTCTTCGTTTTCAAAAAGAAATTTATCTAAAAAAGATGTTTTATTTTTTGTGTTACATACATGCTTTTAGTGGGATTCAAACTTATACCTACACAAAACCTACTTCCATGAAATTTTAACTTCACTAAAGTCCTCTTATTAATAGTTTGCATGTGTGTCGTCGAACTTAATGTACATTTCATTATACATTATTAATACTACCAATTGTCATATGCATACTAAAAGTCCCCGTGGCGACAACTGATTATTTAGGTATTCAAATGTTTTAATGAACATTTATAAAATGGAGACATTATACAAACAAATGTGTCAAGCAACCATTAATCCATTCTTGTTAAAGGTAAATATTATTTTTCAAAATATAATAAGGCATTAACCATCATTCTACCCCTTTGATTATATATATAAAAAATAAGATTATTACAATTTGGACAATTCAAAAGCCAATTCAAGTGTTTTATTCACCCAAATTGTTATTGTTCATAACTGATCATTTTTATATACCAGTTGGATAACTATTGTTAATAAACATTATAGTGCCCAGCATATAAGATTAAACATAGATAACAAAATGTTTGATACTTGCTAAGGAGCCAATACTCAACATATATGCAGGTAAATGATGTCTTGAAACATAACCAAAGCTTAGTTGGATTTGATTATAATGTACTTCATAAATATTAAAAGCTTGAAAATTCATGCCAAAATCACTGAAGGCAAATTATTGATGTTTTATGGATGTTTTTTGTTTTTCAATTAATATCAATTTAACAGGTTTTTATAATTGGTAGTTATAAAATGTCGTGCAATTAATTAATTTTAATAGAATGCAAAATTGTAGTAGAATAAAATTAAAACACCTAATTGCAATGTATTAACTCAGGTAATTGTACATAGTTTGCCTCAAAAGGAAATTAATATATACCCACTTGGAAAAGGTGTGTATTTGGAGAAACTAAAATCACTTATTCAATGTGTTTGTTCGTTGGTCTGTAATACTTAACATTTCCTGAAACATTTCTTTTAACTCATAATGTTCCAAATACATGAGTTTCTGTTGTATATCATACAACAGTCACAACATTCAATAATAAAGGGTCATTAAGTGTTGACCCCATGCGCATGTCTATGCATGCTTGATAGCAAACATAGTGGGTCTGTACACTTCTTTTAACACGTCGTAAAATTTCGTATAATTGTTCTTATCGGAATAGCTTTCGATGGCTTTTTTCTGATCCAAGCATCTTGCATCTGACAAAGTTTATGCTTATTTTGTTGAATGCATCATTCCTGGCTACGGACTTGGGGTTTCTGAGGTAGGCTTTGTGGAGGTGGTGTTTCTCATCCAATAACTGCTTAAGGTAGCGCACCTCTAATGATTTCCCGCGATATCTTCGAAGGTTGAAGAGCCTACTATTAGGTGCCGTAGCCTAGTGGTTAAGGCGATAGACTAGAAATCTTTTGGGATATTCCCGCTAAGGTTCGAATCCTGCCGACGACGTATACTTTTTTGCGACGCGTTTTATTTATTTTCTAACGTTATTTGATTTAATATGGCATATAAGCTATATTTATTGTTAAATATGTTGCAATTTTTATGCACATTCTTCAATTATTAAAATTAAAACAACGTTATGGCGAAATTGGGTGATTTTCTGTTGAAAATACGAACCATGCATGTTGCATTTTTATTTTTATTTCAAAAAGTAAACGGTAAATCTGTCTATTTCTTGGTATTTTTGCTGTATATAGTGTTTCTATAAAAACTAAGTTTTAAATATGAGTTAAAATATACTACTTTGAATTTTATGACACTTTGTTTTTAACCGACCCAATTTTTACTTGGCTGAAATCACTTACATTTCATGGCGCTCTTCCATAGATAAAAAATTCTAAAAAATAAATGTCTGTAAAAGAATACTTATTTCATCTTGTTTAAACTTAAAACACCTTTACAGCATCTGTACACACCAACTGCATGCCCATATTTGGAAATTTGAATGAATTATGGAACTTTTATATACCCAGGGGTGAAAATAAACTGGACAAAAGCCGAGCGTGGGGGTGGTTTTGAAAAAATCGGAATATTTTTTTTTAAAGCATGGAAAGCCTACCTACAAATTTGCATGTAGTTCAGTGAAATGATGCTGATTAAGAAAATAATTACTTAGATTATATTTGGATATGTGCCCATTAGAGGTGCGCTACCTTAATGTTCTCTCATCAAACCAGTCCTTGTGTTTCTTTCCCAAAGGGTGTCTGTGGCTGTAGCATTAATCAGCTTTCTGAGTGATGCCAAATCCAACGCTATTCCAGAGCATTTACAAAGGACAGCGTGCAGCAGGCAGTCTTAAACTTGGCAATGTTCAAGGGTTAAGGGGCCTTCTTTCTTGGCAAACGTTGTTTGGGCTGAATATGTATATTTGGCTGGTTATGACGAGGCGGTGATCTGTCCAGCATTCGGTAACCGACATTGAATTGGTCAACTGTACATCCCGCCTGATAAAATAGTCAATAAGATGCCAGTGTTTTGAGCGGGGGTGCATCCATGACGTTCGGTAATGGGTGTGAAGCGGCAAGATGGTGGTTGTGATCAGAGTTCATGCTCATCACATGTTTTGAGAAAAAGAAGACCATGGCTGTTGCAGTGGACCATTCCATGGTGTCCAAGGACTCCTTTCTAGTCCATGCCAACTCTTGGGTTGAAGTCAATTAAAAGTTTAGCTTGTCTCAACTTCACAATATTTGATTATTTTTGTCACCTGTGATGTTAATCATATTAATATACAAATAAAGCGTATTAAGACTTATTAAGTTACTTCTTGTAATTAAGGAAATTATAGTTATTAAAGTTATAACATAGTCAATGACATTATTTAGTTGTATTTTTTTTTTAAATGATTGTCTTTAAAGATAATGCCAGATTAACCGAAGGTTTTCTAGTCGCAAAAAAGTGGCGACAACTTGTTTGGGGCCAGTGAAACCCGTGCGTCACCATCAAAGATAGCAAGTTCGACTGGTTGGTAAAATAAGTTTTAATTTTAATTTCAAATAATCTATCGAAGTAAAACAAACATGAACTAGTTCGCATTTTTTATCATATTAATTTCCTAGTTTAGTTTTTATTTAAATCAAACATATTTAATATATTTTTTCTGATACGAGGTCCGACAGTTTCGGGAATTATCCCAGACCTCAGCAAATTTTACCGGAAATGTCCGCGGTCCGATGTCTTTTGCATGGGTTGGGGTAATGGATAGAGTTGGAATATGTATGTATCCAGCGATTGACACATACAGTAGGGTTTACTAAAATATTCATTGAAATGAAATTGGGACTTCCAACTGTTTTATTTGGGATGTCCAAAATTTTTTTTTGTGTTTATGTTGGTTTGTATTGTGCTGTATTGTGCTGCTTTGTACTGTTTGGGCAATCGGTCGCTTGCCTTTAATAAAGGACCAACTAATTGTTTATAATGAGAATTCAATACTGCTCCAGCAGCTGGAGTTTCACTTCTTTATATTGAAAGTCAGGACTTCCAACTTTTGAAAGCTAGTGGAAGGGCTGATATTAACTAAGGTTCAGATTAGAGAGCTGGATTTGAGATAAATTAAATGTTGACACTTACTAAAAATATATATTTTTAATACCTTTTATTGGGAATTCGGTGGCCCGGGGGACCAATAATTGGGAGCCTTATAAACTTTTACCAATTGCAGAAGTGTAAAAAAATGTCCCAAAATTGAAAATTTAGCCTGGAGCCTAAGGCCGTAGGTCCCCAACCGGAACAAAGGGAAGAATCCCCCCCACCCAAGCTCTAGCTTATTTTTCTTTTTTATAGTAATTGTAGGTGCAAATTCTGGTGAGAACAATGCAAAATATTATTAACGAGACCATCCGTAACACTGCATGTCTAAGCTTCATTTTATTTAAACAAGAGATGTGTTCGTCAGAAACACAATGCCCCCTATTGCGCCGCTTTGAAATAAAATTTCAATATATCATTTGACAGGTTTAGAAATTATCTCCGTTTTAAATCTTATTACTTCCCTTGGATTGTATTTTTTGACTTTTGACCTTGAAGGATGACATTGACCTTGAACCACTCAAAATGTGTAGCCTCATGAGATACACATGCATGCCAACTAGTAAGTTGCTTTCTTCAATATTGCAAAAGTGATGGCAAATGTAAAAGTTTTCGGACGGACGGACGGACTGACTGACGGACAGTTCAACTGCTATATCATATGCCACCCTACCGGGGGGATAAAACGTGTTACCATAGTTCTATTCTCCTTTCTTTTCTTCTTTTTGTCCTTCCCAAGACCCAAATTGCCAATAGTACACCCTACTAGCCAATGTTATGTATGGTGTATTTCATCATACTAGTATTCGTCATCATAGGTCATTCGTTATCTATATTCGCCAAATTGACCATTCGACCGACCGACCGATATAAACATGCAAAGTATTATAACTCCGCTTTTCTTAGAAGGAGGAGGTGTCATATTACAATAAGAACGAGTGAAGATGTATACAATAAAGAAGGAGAGCGCTTTTGGACCATATCATCACACTTGATGAGACGTGTTATGGCACTATGATCCGGCGACGAAAGCACATTCCTCAGTGTGGACAACAGCAGCAAGTCCTCTGCCGAAGAAAGCGCGGGTAATAAAGTCTGGTAGAAAACATGTTTATCTCCTTCATGGATGGACGGGGAATGCTGCTTATCCACCGGGTGCCCGATGATCGGACGATAAATGCTACATATTATCAAAAGGTAATGAAAATTTCATTATTTTATTATGTATGTTATTTTGACAATTGTGTTATTACTTAAAAACATTCGTATTCGAGATAGAAAATCAAATTATAACAATTAATAAAAAGTTACATTACACCCCTCGTATATTCTTCAACATCATAGTCAAATTTGAGTTCAATGCTAGGGGTCCCACATTTTTCAAAATGAAGCCTCTACATGAACCTTAACACTATGTAATTCAACTATAAAGGTTTGTTGACATAAAGCATATCTTGTCTTGTACTATTATGTTTTGATATCTCATGTAAAGATATTCTCTTGCTTGTAACTCTTTTATATTATCAAGAATAATATTTCCATCCTTATGAGTATAATACATACCGGAAAGTTACAAGCAGATGCTTGTGTAGAATAGCTAAATAGTCATTGATTTCTATGTTACAGATTCACTTAGATATGTGTCATATGATATATGTATTGTTTGCAATTTTGAAATAAAATGTGTGGAAAAAACGTTTATTCATTTAAACAATATAATCTTTTAGTCTGAACTTTGCCCTTTAAGTTGACAACTGCTTTTTATTGACAAATAAAGAAGAAAAAAATCGACTTGTGTGAGATTAATATCGTACACTGTTATTCTTGTTATAGTAATGCTTTGTAACATTTATATAGATTGCTTTATCTACTGAAAAATATCGTATATTTTGGTAAACAAATCCCAATTATGTACCTTAATTATTTATGAAACATATTGAAACTTCTACCAAGGTTATATCAGTATTATTATTATACCTGTTTAAATCACCTTTTGACCGACTATTCAAGTTTAACTTCTCAAGAGGCCACATTTATTACTCAATCATTAAACTAGATCAATATATTTATTGAACAATACGGCTTTGCTGAATCTGGGTCACATGCGTTAAAAAATAGGTCACCAGATCAAATCTCAGAAAAACCTTGTTTCCACTCTAGATGCCACATTTATGACTCGTTTTTCATTAAACTTGATCACAAAGTTTGTCTTAACATTGTTTAGGCACACTTCAAATTTTGGTCATGTGCGTATAAAAAGTTGGTCACTAGTTCGATTATGAGAACAAAATTTTAACTCCGGAGGCTTAACGTATGAGTCAATCTTGATGTAACTTTGCCAAAATGTTTATTTTAAAAATATCTATACTGAGCCTGATTCTGGATTACATGCGTTCAAAAACAAGGTTACCCGACAAAATTTTAGGAAAATCTTGTTACAATTATAGTAATGAATTAAGGTAATGAAAGATTTGCGACTTATCTAATTAATATTGAATATTTGATTTTTGGAAGTTTATCCCCATCGGCTCCATTTAAAAAAAAAAAAGATAGTTTTATTACGTGTGTGTATCTTGTGTGTGTTTTTGTTATTTTAGGGTTAATTAAGTGTATGCCCCTGTTCCGAAAAGAGGCAGATAGCAGTCTCACTGTACGCGTGTCCGCCTGTATCGGCCTGTAAGTCTATGCGAAATGTTCTTGTTTCAGCCGAAAAGTTCCTAAATATTAATGGATTTTGAAATAACCTCGCATACATTATGCACCATCATAAGAGAACGTGTTGCGAGTAGAAAGTGTTTCACTACTTCAAAGGTCAAGGTCGCACATAGTGGTTAAATATCAAATTGGGCCACAAAACAGCTTGAGAATGCTTGGCTCAGCCGTGATAACGTTTTCATATATTGAGAGATTTTAAAATAGCATATCAAACAAGTTAACAATCATACGACGATGTGTGGCGTTTTTAACAGCCATCATCCAAACTCAATGAACAAGGTCACACGTAAAGGTCAAAAGTCAAATGTGGCAATAAACAGCTCCACAATTCCTGACACCGCTATAACTTTTCTATATATTGATGGATTTTGAAAAACCTAGGCACAAATGCAATCAATCAAACGACGACAAATCTATTTTAAAACTTCTCTTCCTACCTCAAAGGTCAAATGTCAAACTTGAGAGTTCAAAGGTCCAATTTGGTAATAACACAATTAGTTTAAACTGTAACTGTGTATTTGATCGAGCTTTAAGAATTTTATTTAGAAAACAACAACATTAGATTCAAAACAACTTAGATAACTCACTACATATGGCAACGGTGAGTAGACAATATTTCGTGTGAAACAAGAATTTTCCTTTTGCAAGGGTCAAGGTAAACTTGGAGGTCAAGAGTCAACTTTGGCAATTAACAGCTTAAAAGTTTTTGTCTCAGGCCATATGTTGATGGATTTAAAAACAACTTGTCACAAATGTTGTCTATCATATGACAACGTATCGCATGTAACACTCGTTTCCGTACCTCAAAGGTCAAGGTCGAACTTCAAAGATTCAATTTGGCGGAGTCACACTTAAAATGCAGAGATAATTTTTTTTCAGACCAACTTTAAAATTTAGAATTAATTTTTAAGACAACGTATACAACAAATGAGTACCATGAGGTGAATGAGTGTCGCGTGTGTCATTTGTTTCATAACCTTAAAGGTCATGGTCACACTTAGTTGTCAAAAGACAGATTTTGCCCAAATCAGCTTGTGTTTGACATATAGTTTTGGGGGCATCCGTGTTCCGCAGACACGCATCTTGTTCATTGAGGTTTATCTTATTGTTCTTTTACTAAATTCGTGCCTTCTTTCAGATCAAGTCTTAAACAATTTGTGTTTATGGACCCGGGCCAGCGCATGTATGCTACCATCGCCCTTTTGTTATAATATGGATCAATCATAAACAAAATGTGCTCATAATTTTACTCTTCTTCTCATTTACATCATTTCACGGCTTACTTTTTAACCATTATTTTGTATGGCTTCTCCGCAACTTAAGCTAACAAGCGCTCTTAAACATATTTACTCTTTGACAAGTTTTTAAACTCTCGGATTAAAAACACGTTTCAGTCCTCAAACCCAAACTTTTAAAAAGAAAATCGAAAAATCTTGATGTATGAAACACTATGGCATGTGATAATTACAGTTACAAAGGATATTTAACAAAACATGTTTGAACATTCTTGGAGCAAACATTCAATAACAAAAGGACTTCCACAGGTATATTATCATACTGGGGTGTGATATATCTTTGGAACAGTTACACAGCTTCTGTGACCCTTTATGTTGAAAACAATCTAGAACTAATATATACTCTTTAGAAATGGTCCACAATTACAGTGTTTGAAACAGTTGAAATAGCAAACATCAGTCGGCACTTTCAGTTTTTGATCTGCTCCTTGTGATTAAATATCTACAAGCTTTGCTTTACCCAAAATACAAAATGTGTTAAAGCCACACATCTTGGAATGAAAGTCAATTTCAATTTAAATAAGAAACATATTTTATCTATACCAATTAGAATATATCTGGTTGTTACATGGTAGATATTCGTCTTTTTTGCGCTTTAAAACTTAAAAATAATCGCGTTTGTCGAAATGGACGTATACGTTTAGAAATCCTTTTTTCGGTTTTAAAATTTAAAAAAATATATAAATTACTTTCTTTCTAGGCTATATAGTCTAGTAGGAACAGAGGTCCACGGTGAATGATTGGAACATATTTAAACAAAAATATGCTGATGATGTTCTACATTGTCTGGGGGTAAAAAATGTTTGTTCCCAAGAATATTTTTATGCCCACAGGGTCTAAATACAAGATGGCCGCCAAGATGGCAGACCAAAACACAAGACATACCTTCTTTTCGCAAATGACACAAACAACATATGTTTTCCACAACTTTGTCAATGTGCGCTTAAAGTGAATCAGGGGATAAAATTAATCTTTCAAAATAATATGTTTTAATGAGCCTTTATAAAAACGAGACAAAAAAAAAATTCTGATTCAATCAACCAGTATATCTATTCTATGTTATATTCATTTAAGTTAACATTTTTCTATAATAATTTATTTGCCGTCCACATGCCCCTTTAATTATGTTAAATAAGATTATTATAATTTCGAAAATTCAAAAGGCTTGTCAATTGTTCTACCAATCCTAATTGTCATTGTTCATTACTGATCACATTTTTGTATCCGTTTTATAGCTTAAACTTGATTGACATAACAGATTAAATAAGTGTTCAACACAACAATTAGCCATTTCTTATGATAGATGTAGATAAGTGTTATTTTGCAACATAACCAACTCCATTGAATTCAATAACAATGTACTTTATCAATATTAAAAATTCCCAAATTCATGCCAAAATTATGACGGCTAATCAATCAACGACTACTTTACATTTGTTAATGATATCAACACAAGTTGCAATTATTTGTTATTCTAAAATGTCCACTCGCAAAAAGATAAAATAATGCATATCCACGTGCTTTAGCGTCCGATCCCCATGGGTGATCGATTTTATCATAAGCTTGCTCAGAATGTAGTCAAAGGATCGCATATACAATATCTAATCAAAATCTTAACCCATTACTGAGATATTAAAGTTTGAAAGGTGATAAGTTAGAAAAATATCCAAACGTATCTTTAATGGCTATAGTGAAACCGTGTTAATATACAATGTGAATTTTTTCATATGGTACATGTATGTTAAATGATAAAAACGTATTTTTATCGTCTTTCAACTAAAATTATTTATTCAATTTTTGATAAAATGAAGTGGATGTTTTAAACATAACGAACCAATCTTATAGATTAATTTCTAAAATGCGACTGTTATCCATTCAAAATGTTACATCAAAAGTGACTGAGTGCCAGTATTAAATGTAAGAACATAAAATTAAATAGAATATCTTTATATGGTTATTGTCTCTGTATCAGTGATAGATGCAGATCATTCTTTGAGTTAGGAAACGTAGATGGATCAGAGAAAATGTACTACATCATCAAACATTGTGTAGTATTATTTTTCGTTCCCAAATTTTGTTCGTACCCAAATTTTGTTCGTACCAATTTTTTTTTCGTAACCAAAATTTGTTGGCATAACTTTTTTGTTCCCAAAATTTTCGTACCAAAATTTTTTTCCTTCCCACATACACAATTGTGATGAGGTAGATCAACTTAAATTGATGCTTGTATATCCATCCTCTTCAAAAAGCATCGTAACACCAGTAATGTCAGTACTTTGATTTTTAACCGATGTGTTACCGGTCCTTTAATGCGTACAAACATATCCGTCATAAGCTAGATATAGTTATTCGATACTATTGACTGCTTTGCAATTGTTAACGATATATTTGTCAGCGTTTTTATATTGATTTCAGTTTGGACTGAAACGTAGTTGCGAATATTGCGAATTTTGTGTTAATAGTGGACTAGTCTCATGCATTTATCAGAATGTGGAACAGTTAAAAAAGAAATGAGTTAGTATGGCGTCGGTGTCGAGCAGGTCTGATTTTCAAACCGGGTAAGTAGCTTATAGTGTATTTTAGTACTGCTTATAATGATATATTATTTCAACAAAGAAAAAAATATATGAAACGAAACTTTAGAAACTTAAGGAAAATGTCTGTTCACTACAAAAGAAGACATACTATTAATATAAACACTGGGATCACTGCCCAGGAACGGTGACTAATAAAATATTGATGGTTTAAATCACACGAAACCCAGCATTAAGCAAACACCAAACGCGGATCTCAAGCGAGTTTAAATAAACATTAATTCAACGTTTGATTTTTTTTGGACAAACAATTGCAGCAAGTGTATGTTATTCACAATGTATCCAGCTTCCCGAAAGGAGACTTTTTTTCATGAAAGTATCGACCTTTGTTTATTTTATATCATTTCATATTTATGAAGTCCGCATTGAAAATATAGTAGTTTAGGGCATTTACGAGCTTCAACTTTCGTATGCATTTAAAAATTTCAAAATTACTTGAACACACTATGCACAAATGATAGCATGTACCGCACTCTTTGTTACACGCATATATACAAATAAAAAGCATTGTCCGGGCTCTTTTTACACCGTGTATTGAATGACTTTTCATTGACTCTCAACACATGTTTATCAGGTTGTTTGTTTCACGCAAAAATCAAAACCGTATTCTAAGGCTAAGTTTCATACTTAAAGGTCACACGTAGAAAAATCATAATGTTAAAATTGACGCTTTCACATAGGTCATTTACTTTTTAAATTAACTTGCAATATGCAAATTTGCGCATATTGATAGGGCTTGTTGTGCGTGAAAAACCAATTTATGCAAATGAACTTGTGAGGTTTTTTTTGTAATTTTACCAGCACATGTTGTGTCAGTAACTTTGCATAATTGAAATTAAATCTTTAAAAAAAAGCTCGGGAGGTAGAATACGATTTGCTCAAATCAAAGCCCGAGTCCGTCTAAATTACTTGATTTTCTTGTATTTTCCCCATTCGCTGAAGGATAAAAGGTAGCACACGTTCACACTATATAACAGAGTGTGTCGCCCAAAAGCAACAGATAACTTTATCTTTAGACCTAGTTAATTTTCAATATCGAAGGTCAAAACAGAACATCGATCTTGTAAGATTTGCCTAAGCTCGAAAATTTCCATATCTCGAAAAGCCTGGACACATACAAACCTATACAGATATAAAGAAATGTTTTGCGGTGTAAAATATGGTTTAATTTGATATCACACTTTGATGTGATACGGCGATCAAGAGAACTGCATTATCAAAACGTGTTTGCTCAATATATTTGTGAATCATCCTTATGAGTCTCCGGTAAAGGTAAAAAAGTATGGTCAAACCGGAAATATGTATGAATTAAATATGTTTTTAATTTGCCACTTTGTTTGCACTTCAAGCCAGGTTGCCTTTCTACGCAGGTTGCAATACCAGTATAAACATCGTATTATTCCAAAGCGGGATCTATACGCCCAATGCAGAGCAAAGTGGTGTACTGGAATCTCAATGGACGTCGGTCCGTCTATTTGTCAGTCCTTCTATCCGAAGACAAAAAAAAATGATGCACCCTTTTTATTTTAGATATTTTAAATCATTATGGTTATTAATTTCAACAATTTACTAAAAGGTAAAAATGTGTGATATTTTGCATGTAGCATCGTAAAAATATACACCGGCCGAAAAAAAACTGGTCAAAATAAAAAGCAATTATGGCACTCAGGAAACATTATCAGGAGAAAAATAAGCTTTATACCCGCTAGTATTTTATTTCAAGTACTTGTTCACAGTTTGTAAAAATTAGGATGTTCCAACTTTTTGCGACTGATTGAAAACGTTAATGAACAATGTACAATGTACTTGAGCGAAATACCACTAATGACGGAGACTCATTATGAAAATACATGTTCATTTACGAATAATCATTGTTAGAAATTAATAAAACTATAAAGCGTTATTAACGTTTAACGATTGCATAATTTGGAGAGTTATGTTGTTATGGTTATATTTTGTGAAAATACGTAGATTGCTTATATAACGAAGAAAATGTATATGAGTTTGTAGCAGCACGGATGGCCGTGTGATTCAGGCGAAAGCCTTTCACTCAAAGGATCAGTTATTCGCGCCCATATGAGGATGACTTGTTTTCTTTCTTTATTTTTATTATTGTTTTATACTGGAGATCTATAATTCCAATGTTTACATTTATCAATTTAAAGCGTTTCATGACCAACTTCAAAACATGCAAAAATCTGTGAACAAGTCCCTTTTAGACACAACATAAAATTGCCAATACAACACAGGATACTACATACACCGCGACAATAAACATAAACTCTTCTTATTATTGTTCATTCATTATATTAACGTTTGAAAGAGTTCAAGTAATCCTTATGAAGAAATGTTCCATATAGAAAAATAAAACAGGACACAATACACTCTATTACTTAAAAGGACTAACACATAAAAAGGGATACATTAGGTTTCTAATACATTTCCCGATGAACCTTTTAAAGTTACCGCTTAGTTACATGAACTCATTTTAACATTAAGTTATATTATTTTATTGAATTTCAGCTTTTATCCCGTTTAAATTTTCTAAAGTTTTTAATTTATTAGCTTTAAGAATCTTGTTGTCGCTTCCTTCTATTTAAGGTCGACGTAAAGTGTTGTTTTGTAATCAAATAAGTTAAAATATTCGCTTTGTAAATTAATTAAAATTTTGTCAGACGATAGAAGTTGAATCGTTAATTACGAAAATTACTAATACAGATAATAAATAATAATAATAATAAATCCTAATAGAAAAAATACTACTTTAACGGGACAAGATTTCAGCAAATAAAGATAATCTTGATAGCATTGATATTTCGTTACACTTTATGTTGGCGAATAATCAGTCTCGAAGATTGAATAACAAAAGATCAAATTAGCAGACATAAGTCTCAATTAACTGTTTTATCTTGTATACCTGAGGGTTGAATTGTTATGTTCTGTTCTGATTTGAGTTAAATAAAGGTTATACCCCCATATTTCACAATTCAAATTGACGCGGCGAAAAAACAAATCAATACTTCCAATATACCAAACTTAATATCTTTCTGCAACAATTAAGGTACTAGTTTATAGCTAGTTTACTTTGTTTATTGACACTTCATTCATTCCCGACGTTGACGTGGCATGTTGACCGAAGTAGGCAAAAACCTGAATTTGCAGTATGTCAAGCAATTTAAATGTAATTCTTATACTCTATCCCATAAATATGCATAGAATTTATTTTAAAAGGTTTCAGGTTTACTATAAAACTGTTAACGGTTTACTGATCGTTCTGTAGTTGCATCTCTACTTAGAACAGTCATGCTTATTGTTTTTGAATGTCTCTACCAGGGACATAACATGGCCGAAATTAATCAAATACTAAACATTACTTAAACATAAAACGGGGTCGTTATGTTCCCGGGTAGGGTCAGGAAAACGATATGATCGGCGATGGAGTCCTGTATACACATTTGTTGCATTTGGGTATTTAATTCCATTTAATTCATATTCATTTCTTTTGATATGTACAATTCTTTGATAGTTTAAAATTGAAAAACAAGATTACTTACATTGTAGATGTATATCTTCTTGAAAAGAGTATTAAATATGAGTTGTTTGATTACATGAAATTATTGTATGCTTTCCGATGGTTTATAGAGAAATATCAGTGAATTAAACTGATATTTCACTGTTTCAAACAGTGAAAAATAACAGTGAAACGCATCGATAATTTTCGTTGTTTTACCGGAACAATTTTTGGATACATGTATATATGGTTTCCCTTATTGTGACCCCCAATCAAAGGCAATTTTAATAAGGGCGACTTCTCTAAATTGATGTTTATAAAAACATACGGATTAGCATTTTTTTTAATACATGTTATAACAAACCCATAACGTTGGGTCCAAAATGGCAAAAATACAAAAATAATCACTTGTAAACATAAAATGGAAAGAAAATGTGTTGAATTCGGTGGAATGTCGATTTGTATTCACTCGTGATCATAGAAAAAAATTCACTCGTGGCGCATATATTATTTTATATGATCACTCGTGATTTAAAATCGATATTCCACCAAATCCAACAAATATATCTATATATTTTTAGCGAACTACAGTCTTTATGCTCCTTCCGCAAATATAGCATTTATAAATTGCGTTTTAAAAGAACACTGGCCAGTTTTGATTAATACACTCATAAAAAAGTATAATAATGTCAAATGCTTTATAAACATTTAAAATTGACGTTGTGTATTAAATTTGATTTTAAACACTAATTGCAGTTTTAATATATCACTGCACGCAAGCACAACTAAAACAATAAACGAACAAATGAAAGCTATTTTTTATAATATAGTCCATGAAACACATTGTGACTCATGATTCAGTTTTACTTCATTGCTAACCTAATCAAAGATTACATAAGGCGTGTTAGAAAAAAACAGCGTTAACTTTGTACAATATTGGTTTATTTGAGTCTACCTTGAAACAATTTTAACCTAGGTGTAACACGTTTTTCGTTTCCACAAGCGGGCCGACCCTCTTTTTAGTACCTTTACCCATAAATGTCCAAACTCTTGTGTTTTACTGTCAAGTAAAACAATATAAGTTTGAGTATGGAGAAATGAAACTTTGGTTTACATAAATACAAATAATACATTAGATTGTGTTGCCCAATCCTACCACACGGATGCTAGGGACTATATGATTTTGTAGGAGTTTTGTAATGCTGCAAAATACCGGTATTTAGAATCAAATTCTACCTTACATTTTGCACAAATGCAGTTGATTTATCTTAACAATACATGCACATCCTTTGCGTCGTCCTAGCACAATTAAATGGTTGACACCGTGATTTTTGAATTTGTCTTGCTATCTAAGTTAAAGAATAAATGCCGGTCTTCGCATAGGCATTCCAACATTAAATATTTGCGAATTCCTCTTTAGGTCTAATATGCATAAGCTGCTACGGGATTACAAGACATGTACTGGTTAGTCACGATACATTGGACCAAACCATTAATAATTCAAAGCAAGAACACGAAGAAGGCAAATAAAGGCATCCACATTTCGTTGTTTAATGGCTAATGGAGCCTACATGTGGTGTAAGGAATACATTTGCTCTTTCAAAGTTGTCATTATCTATGTTCTGCCGTCAGTTAAGGCAGTTGCATCGGAAACATCCGCGCATGTCGCACATGTCTCTTAACTTGTTTTTTCCTTATCTCTCAATCCGTTGAACGATATAGTTCCAGCATGGTCCTGTCGTGTTTTATTGATTGTTTGCTTTTTTTGTCGTATGTCGTCAACAATTTCCTATACACTACACTTCCTTTAAACCGAATTGCAGATGGTCATAAAACTTTATAGGATTGTAAAATATTTTCAAAACTTAAAACATACCTCGAAAAACGCACGGCTCAATGGTTAAATATTTGGTACCAGTTGGCCTCTATAAAATTAGTTAAAAACACACCTATATGGATCCAAACTGAACGCGTCCCCATGGGCCTATTCATTTTAATCGATTTATTCAACAAACAACTTTTAAAAAACACGATAGGACTCCATTTTTTTAATTTGTGTAATATTATTATGGAATATTAAGGACTCTACGCCTGCTATATTTGCTCAAATTGTTTTTCAGAACGTGTTTGCAGGAGACAGTCAATCTTAGGCCGTTCCCAAATAAGATCGAATCCAATACGAACTAATCATATCCATGGAAGGAAGTTTATGAAAAATGTTTAAATCGTTTGTGTCTCACATAACATTTATCTTTTCACCAAAAAAGGCCCATGTATTAGAAAAATTACTTTATACATTTTGCATCGAAATGGTTAACCTGCAATATTTGAGTATTATCTTTTAGCTCATACTGCGAGTCAATGCTCTTGTAAAACAGCGCCACTTTTGCTGTTGTTTTCAAAATCAATAGAACAAACGACTCGCATATTTCATTTTCTTAAATCACGAAGTAACCTAACATTTCCAGCGATCAAATCCGTCTTATAAAAGATAATATTTCGATTCATATGCCATGCCTGAAAATGTTTCCGTTAAATTTATGTGTATAAATGCTTTTCTGTATTTAATTTTCTGTTATTAACAAGGATTACAACGAGCACAGGTAAACTGGAAACCTGGTTATCAGGTCCTTAATCAGTGAAATGTATATTCATTGTTTAACGAAATTGCATTACGGAGGCATTTTCCCATTCTTTGATCCTAAATGTAGAATTTATCATTGGCTTCGTATTTCTAATCAATATTTGATACGCAAATCAAACATTCAGACGATGCTCAAAGGGGACCATTTCCCATTAAGATTATCAGGTCTTTTCAATTAGCACCTTTGTTTGTCTTTTAATGATTGTACAAAACATCAATATCCAGTTAAGAATCTTTCGCAGAGAAATTCATTTTATTGTTGTATACTTATTTGTTAAGCGGACGTTCATTTGGTAATTTTTTGCACATTGATGGTGCAACTTATTATGTTCCTTAAATCAAAAGAGTAAAAATAATAATGTTCTGTTTATTTCTGATTGTAGATTTTATCTTCAAACCAGCAATTGAAGTTAATCAGTAATACATCAGAGTGTAAGTATTACGTAAAATATGTTTTGCAAACGCTATTTTGGCAGTAATAAACATTAAGCGCATGCATATTAAACACAATTATAAATCTTTATTTTTCGCATATACGTCTTTTTCTTTTGATTTTTCAGGTTTTATTGAAATGTCAACCAGATGTGTTTTGAAACTTAAACATGGTTAAGTACGGCCAATGTGTTAAAGGTGCTTGAAAGTGAAAAAACGACATACCAAGCAACTTTACAATACAGCACATATTACAGTATATTCACATATTCTTTCATTGCGTAATTTGTGTCGAACATAGAAGAATCGTTGGAACTTTTTAACATAATTTTCTATGCATGCAACATGAACAATAATTAACAGAAATAACTGAATAAATCAAACAAATCGTGATCGAGATTAAGGTATATTAAACGATAAATAAAAAAATGTCTTTTTGCGTCCCGTGTAATGCGCAGAAGGAAAACGTGCCAGCAGTTGCCTTTTGCGATGAGTGTGCACAAGATTTGTGCGCGAACTGCAAAAAGATTCATGACATCCAAAAATCATGTAAGGACAATGTGCTGCAAGCCACTGAACAGTTCACAAATTCTTCTGATGAGGTCTGTGAGCTAATTTGCTATATGTGTAGTGCATCGGGGAAAACGAGCACAGCAACAGTATTTTGCCCGGAATGTGATAACGATCTTTTCTGTGTCTCATGTGAAGAAACGCATAAGGAACATAGAAGGTTTCGAAGCCATATGTTAGTAGCCGTTTCATGCTACGGTCACCTCGTAGAAGAAAGTCCACCTAAAGCCAACGATGCACATACTAAGGTATGCACTTAAATCGTGTTGTATTAGTCATCGCTTTATTCGAGCATTTCCTTATGATATATGAAATGTAATCATATATCACTGTTATATTTATAATGCAGCTTTGCAATGCTATTGCTAAACGTAATTTTTGATAAGAAATTCCACAAATGCTTCAAGTCAATAAATTCATATTCAACTAGACGCGCTGAATAGTGTCTTTTTCGAATAAATCAATATACATACATTCAGGTCCAATTTGTAGCAATCTTCGTTCATGAGTCTCATAGATATCCATGGGATTTGTTGTTTGTGCATATAAATTTAATCACGTATTTGTTCATTTGTATTTTCATTTTAAGATTTTGTTGGCACATTATAAACAATTAAAACAACGTACGTTTTATTATTGGTGACGCATCTGTGTCAGCAGGGTATATATGGCGCTGTACTAAAAAATCTTAGCTAGACTGCACAATTGTAGTGGACTTGGTTATTGAACTATTGAAGCCTGTCTCTCCATTTCATACGATCGAATTTAGCTGTTTTCAGTTACATGTACGTCATGTAGTTCTGTTGATTCAAAAAGAATACCAAAGTTCTTCAAGGACATAGAGAAGAATAGGTAAGTGTTGATTATAGATCAGGTTTAGCATGCGAGGCTTAGAAAACAAAAAGCACGAGCCTTGCCGAGTGCTTTTTCGTTTTTGTTCCGAGCATAATAAACCTGATCTATAATCAACACTTATCTATTATTCTATTTATCACACTTTTTATTCAGTAAACCTTTTTATTTAAACAAAATTGGTTTAACTAGATAATTTCATTGGATTTATTTATGTCGAAATTGACTTCAATTCGTGCCGTGGTTTATAGCAGAAATTTAATCGACGGGGCTTTAATCAACCGAATTCGCTGTAAAAGTGGGATAAAAATAGATATATTGTTTCAAAACTGCGAATTTTATCACACACAAAAAATGTTCTTTCAATCTCTTTTGTATCAAAAAGTGTGACCCTCGCTGCGAAAAAGACTCTCATTAATCTGAGATCGTAGATTAGGTTATCTACGTCTCTGCATTAATGAAAAATCAAAATTTTATTTTTTGTGAAATTGTGTTATTCCAATCTAAGACAAAAGTAATAAAAAGTCACGATAATATAAGCGACGTAATAACCCACGCATGCATATTATGTAATATTTATAATTAATTACGCATTACATTATGTTGTCAAAATCTTACAACAAATGAGCTATTTCAATTAAAAATTTTCAAACGCCATTTTAAACAAGTACAGCATCTGATTTATTGACGCGAGTTTTATTCACTCTGACATTTATATACAAACCTGTTGGAATAAAATAATATGATAATGCATATTTTGGTTTAGAATAAGAAACAGGGCACACACATTGTTTGAAAAGGAAGCCAGGTATTTAAATAATTTGCATAGATAAGTAATTGTTTCCATATAACATACCCTAATTCATATTGTAAGTTCAATATGGTGCATAATATATTTTGATTCTGAACATAGGTTCCTTAAGCAATAAAGATTATAACTGAACAGTTTAAGAAACCGACAAGAAATATTGTCTTCTTTTCATGTTATATAAAATTTATATATTATTGTATGCCATATGTACGTATGGAATCATCATACTCCATTTAAGCATAGATGCTAATGTTGTTTGATCATTTGAATATATTACTCTAATAAAATAAGTTGAAAAGGATTTCTTTTATTACAATGAAGGTTTGGATAATAAAATGCAATATGGATTTAAATTACGAAATTCGATTTTTATACATTACAATTTAAACCCGAATGCAGCTAGGTAATATTAATAATCATGATTTATTGAATTGTTAGATTCAGTGTTTTTATTTATTTTTTATCGCGTCATAATATGAAATAATATCATTATAAAATGTTGATTTTTAATATAAGCATCAGAGTGTGTATGAGATGTGAAAACCGGTTGTTATAATTTGTGCTATGTACATTGTTTTCAGTTTTATTCACTTAACAATTATTTTTAATATTTCAGTATAAGCCTGGTCGACCTACTTCAACATCTGTTAGCTTTGACTCCATAACATTGCAATGGGGCACACCAGAAATATCGTCTATTGGTGATTATTACCAAATAAGTTATAGGGAGCAAACAAATACGGAATGGAATAGTTACGAGAAGTGTACAGATTCAATTCAATATGTCACAAATCTAAAACCAGACACAAACTACATATTTAGGGTACGAGTCATTCATAAAGACCGGGAAGGTCCTTGCAGTGACGAGAGTGAGTGTGTTAAAACTCTCAAATCAGCAGCATCAACAATCGTTGAAAGTCAATTATCTGTATGCATAGCGTCTTCGTTGCCGAAACAATATGCATTGACAATGGAACAAAAAGCACGAAACCAAAAGGCAAAAATAAGGGGATACGAACTCGGTAAGTAAGCGCGAGTGTTGGTAGATATAACTATATTGTCCTTATGTTTTTCTTCGATGCCTTTCTATTCAACAATACTCTACATTTTAGGATTTAAGCAAAATCGATCATTTGCTGAAAAGACAATTATGATGGTTGGAGAGACGGGTACCGGCAAGAGCACGTTGATAGATGGAATGGCTAACTACATTCTAGGGGTTAGATGGGAGGATACGTTTCGTTTGAAAATGGTTAGCCTCGAAAGTGAAGAAAAAACGAATTCACAAAATCAGGTAAGTAGAATTATGCGTTAGGCTGTTCGACTGTATAGTTATTAATACGGTTATATGTAAACATTTGTCAAGATTATCAATCAGTAAACTCAACAACAATAACATTGTCAAAAAAGTTAAAATATCACTGTTTTGTTATCCAGTCGAAATGCATCTTATTATAAGTAATTCATTAGAATTCCCGAATTTAATTTTAGGCTCAGTCCCAAACAGAATGGGTGACTTGCTACAGAATTAATGCAATTGATGGTGCAAGACTCAAATATGATATTACTATTATTGATACACCTGGATTTGGTGATACAAGAGGAATTGAACATGATAAGAAAATAGTTGAACAGATTAATACATTGTTTAAGTCACCCCCTCCAGAAGGTGTATTGAATATCGATGCAATTTGTTTTCTTGTCAAAGCGCCTGATTGTCGCCTAACTACAACTCAAAAGTATATTTTTAATTCAATAATGTCAATATTTGGAAAGGATATTGAAGGTAACATTTGTACGCTGATAACCTATGCAGACGCAAACGAACCTAATGTACTGGCTGCTTTGAATAAGTCTGAGATGCCGTTCGGAAAGAAATTTAAGTTCAACAACTCGGCATGTTTTACAGAAAACACTAATACAGATGATTCCAAGTTTTCACGTATGTATTGGAAAATGAGCACTTTAAGCTTTCAGACATTATTCAAGTTTATAGATTCATTACATACAAAAAGCCTACAGCAAACCAAAGAAGTCTTATTTGAACGAAGTCGTTTAGAAATAAATGTGAGTTGTTTGGAATTAACAATTGAAGCTGCCGTATTCAAATTACAGGAACTTACAAGTGAAATAGACTGCTTGGAAAAATATCGCGAAATTATTAAAACTAACGAACATTTTACATTTCATACAAAAGAAAAGGTCACGAAGAAACAACCATTACAAAAGGGAGAGTATGTGACTAACTGTACACTTTGTCAATACACTTGTCATCATAAATGTAAGAGAGCAAAAGATACAGACAAAAAAGGTTGCTGGGCTATGGGTAAAGATGGAAAATGTAGAATTTGTCCGAACAATTGTAATTGGGATGTACACAGGAATGAATCATATCAATATGTATTCGTTGAAGAAAATGTAGAAAAAACGTACGATCAAATGAAAAAGAAATGTGAAGAGGCGAAAGGCGAAGCCCTCAACCAAGAACAGGTGCTTCAAATAAAGAAAGAGGAGTTAGATGACATGAATACACAAATGGAAGACATGATGAATAATGTGGTAAATTGTAGAAAACGACTTGCTGAAATAGCTTTGCGTCCAAATCCACTTACTGAGGAGGAGTACATAGACCAGATGATTGAAAATGAAGAAAAAGAAAAAAGAACAGGTTATGCTGACAGGGTAAAAATGTTGAATGGACTTAAAAACAAAGCAAAGGTAACTGAGAGGTTACAAACTTTTCGCACTGAAGCAGCAGCCACCATTCAACCCGGACTGAAAGACAACACTAAAAAGCAATATGCTGTTTCACGTTGGTATAATAATATTTTATGTTATTTGCAAAAACCCGAATAAAAATATTGAATCAAAGGTCTAATTAAACGCCGAACTAGCCGGATTTATAATTTTAAATTACCATATTGCCTGTCATTTTTGGTTCGTTGTTCTGTTAATAATTTCGTGTAAGCATTATTTGTCCTTCGAACTACACCTTAATTTTTTCTTAAAACACACGACAATTCTCATGGTTCATTTTCACAAGTGTTAAATGCCATTTTCAGGTTAAATTCAAAACGACCAACAAATGATCATTTTTTTGTATTAAGCAAAAATACTATTAGAAATAAAATTATTTCCAGAAATGCGAAAAGAGAATCCGTCTAACAGCCGCGTTTTGTAAACTAATCAAACAAATATTACTCTAAACTATGCCTTTGTCTTACTATTATATCAGCTGTATAGCGTTTGTTGTAATAAAGCGTCAGGTTACCTGTTTGATAATTAACGAGATTACTTATTGGTATGATATGAATTGAATATAATTAAATACGAACTTTTAGTATCTATATCAATTAATAGTTTGTATAAGTGTAGCGTTTGTTAAATTGTGTATACATTTGCTGTTTTTCTATATACAACTTTAAAGTTCTCGTTCATAGCTATATATATGGACAGAAGCGTAAGAAAACGTGTTTTTATTGAAGATATCACTGAAAATCCGGTTGAAATCGGTTTAAAACAAACAATATAGCGATTTTTGTTTTGGGGTCTGGTACGGTAAAGTACGAAAACGACCTTATTCATATTCATGATTCGACACGTTAATTCAAACCTAACCAAACAAAATTGCGTATACGGGCGAATTTAGCGGAGAGAAGAAAAGAACAAATTCAAATACATCTGTTACATACGGAAACAGAGTTGCAACGCTACGTATTTGCTGAATCTATGTATTTATCTTCCATTTGCAAATAATGTTTAGCGAAAGCTAAATATAGATATTATTTGTATAACTCGCGACGCTGCAATGATTTTCGCCTATTGCATGTATTAATAATGATCATTTATATATCATTTTATTGATTCAAAACCGATTTTGACCAGGTTTTCGTGGTCAACCTCGATAAAAATATATTTCAATGAATTTATGTTAAGTTCATTTCTCGCTATACGATTTATATGCAAAACAACGATCTATTCCGCGAACTGGGACTTTAACTTTGAGGAAGAAAGCGATTGTGAGTATTGCGTCATTAATAATTTGTTAACTGTTTCCAATCTCCATAACATTATAACAGGTTCATTAAATAATCAGTATGGCTTGCAATCTTGTGAACAAGAATATCAAATCTCAATTTTTAGAAAAAAAACAACAAATTTGCTTAATTACACCTTAGCGATCAAATACGAAACGAAATCGATTTAAAATCTACAAAAACAAATAAATATAAAACATAAAAAATGTAATGTAACCTCTCGTATGTTCCAAATATATTTCTAATAGATTAAATGAAAGCGATACCGACAAAGGCATTAATGATGGTGATTTGTTTATTAAACAACACATGAGATGTTTAAGAGAAGTTATATTTTATGTTTTGTATTTGTTAAAAAAAGGCGAAATTCATTTATTGTTTTATTTTGTATTGTTTTATAATTTTATATTTGTGTTGTTGAAGTTCTTGTTGTTGTATCTAGTAATAGTAGTAGTAGACGTAGAAGTTGTAGTAGTAGCAGTAGCAGTTGCCGTAGCAGTAGCAGCAGTAGTGGCAGTAGTAGTAATGGAAGTAGTAGTGGCAGTAGTAGTAGTAGTAGTAGTAGTAGTAGTAGTAGTAGAAGTAGTAGTAGTAGTAGTAGTAGTAGAAGTAGTAGTAGTAGTAGTAGTAGTAGGAGTAGTAGTAGTAGTAGTAGTAGTAGTAGTAGTAGTAGTAGTAGTAGTAGTAGTAGTAGTAGTAGTAGTAGAAGTAGTAGTAGTAGTAGTAGTAGTGGTAGTAGTAGTAGTAGTAGTAGTAGTAGTAGTAGTAGTAGTAGTAGTAGTAGTAGTAGTAGTAGTAGTAGTAGTAGTAGTACTAGTAGTAGTAGTAGTAGTAGTAGTAGCAGCAGTAGTAGTAGTACTACTAGTAGTAGTAGTAGTAGTAGTAGTAGTAGTAGTAGTAGTAGTAGTAGTAGTAGTAGTAGTAGTAGTAGTAGAAGTAGTAGTAGTAGTAGTAGTAGTAGTAGTAGTAGTAGTAGTAGTAGTAGAAGTAGTAGTAGTAGTAGTAGAAGTAGTAGTAGTAGTAGTAGTAGTAGTAGTAGTAGTAGTAGTAGTTGTTGTTGTTGTTGTTTTTGTTGTTGCTGTTGTTGTTGTTGTTGTTGTTGTTGCTGTTGTTGTTGTTGTTGAAGTTGAAGTTGTAGTAGTGCTTACAAATAAGGTCAACCATCCGCCATCTTTTGTCGTCAACAAATTAGACTTCTTTATTGCTGAAAAGTTAAGGTGGATTTCAACAAAACTGTCACGTAATTACACACTGTTCGTTGATAACACACAGTAACAACCAAAGTTCATTTCTGATTTCATCGAGATTTATTTCTGTTGAATATTCTCTAACACAACGCTTGCTAATGTTCCTAAAATACAATTTTACAGCGCGGTGTCCAACATGGCCACCACGTCAAGAAGACGTGACAATCTCAAAATTCTATTCAGATCTACCCGCAGACTGCCCACTACTAACTAAAACACTGCAATTTATCCCCAGGTTTTTACATAAAATGTACTTGTTATTTCCATTGGTCACGAAGGTCCGGGCTTATTACGGATTGGTTGACTTATTAGAATGTTCTAGAAGGAACAATCTATTCATGTATTTACTTGCTTGCCAAATACTCCAAAATCCAATTACTTTATATTGATTTTAAGTTTTCCTGTTGTGTTTGTCGGTGCAATATTTTGTGTAACCAATGCAATTAAGACTTTCCGATGACCCATTCATCTATGCTATTTCAATAACTATGTGAAGTAATACAAATCTCATGTCTATATGCTGACCCTTTCGTTAATTGAAACTCATTGTGAAGTATATGGTCCTTCGATTCTTTTATCTAAATGACTTTTCATTTTATTGATCCCAATTATACCCCACCCTGTGTGTAAACGTATTTGTGTTCTTACTTGAAATAAATCTTAAATCAGGTCTAAGTATCTCCCAAAAATGTATTATTAAATTCTCAAACTTCATCTTAACATTGCATATACATATTATTGAAATACCCCCTTATTAATTTCCATCATAAGAATAAACTCATAAGAATAAACGATATGTTATAAGCTGTTACATGACACAACCATTAATTAATAAGTATGTTAAACTGTATTCGCGTGAACATTTAGAAGTAAATTGTTTTTGCTGAGCAAACAATTTATATTTATATTTTATTAAACAATGGGTTTTATTGCCAATTGACCATAGACTATCATCAAAACTATTTTGAAAGAAGTATTTTCGTTCAACAGTTGTTAAATTGACAAAAACATATAAAAATATTAATTGAAAGTTTGTATTGAGTGTTTTAAATATGTGTTAAGTTTGTTTACAATAATATACATTAAATTATCGATGTTAATGTAATGTAACGTAGTCGCCTATGCCTCATTTATGAACATATATACCATTTGTTAACCAGTTATGTATTCTATGTTGAATTTAACTTATTTATGTGTACCCATTTACACAATTCTTATTTTATTGTGAACGTTGTGTAGAAAAAGACTTTTGGTATAAGAGGATTTTCATGCCTTGTCCATTGTCTGTAGACATTTCTTAACGACTTTTACATTGTAAAGTAAACATTTCGAACATGCCAGTTTCTCTTCATGCCGATGTTTTAATAATCACATCCCATCGTGATACCATATTGTGTATATGCATATTTTATCAAAGATATATCTTGAAAACGTTATGTTTGAAATGTCAGAGGTAAATATATATGACATCTACGGGAGGAAGAATTCACAAGAGTCACAACTAATTCTTTCAACATTGCAGATTAAGTTGTCTAACGGGATATACTTTTGCCTTGAAAGTTTTAGGATGTATCTAGATGAAACTTCATAGAAAACTAGATTTGGGGGCTATTGTAGCGAACAAAAACATAACCCGTTGCCTCATTCATTTTTCAATAAATGCCCGTCGCTTTGTTCATTTAAAGTCATTACGTTATGGGGCACCATGAAAGAAATGATTTACATATATTACCATCACAATCTAATAAGTAAAAAATCTTTCAAACTTCAAAAGCTATTCCCTATTACACATTGGCATTCTAATCTACTCTTCAAATATACACTTAACGTTTACATTGTACGCATACCTAACGCATTTTAGTAGAATCAACAATGGGTTTAACGTATATGAAAACACACAATTATTTTCATTTTATTATGATTTTATGATTTTAAACTAAGTCATGATTAACACATAAGATGAGGTTGAATATTAGCAACATGACTTATTGCTTGTTCTCGGATATTATTTGCATTTATTTACCCATAATATTATATCAAAAGTAATAAAAAAAATAAAAGTGTTTGAATTCTTTGAACTTGTAGATTAAGTGTGAAGTGTGTCTATTTGCCATGTTTGTTTCTGTATTTTATAATCAGTCAAATGTATGCTTATAGTAAAATCCTTATGATTGTTCAGAAATTCAATTATTAAACATTGCTGTCTTTAAACATTTAAATTTAATCAATGGACACATCATCCTTAATGTATTATAATTTTCTTTAGAAGAAAATTTACGATTTACTTTTACACTTTGTCAAATATTTTCGATTTTATGTCAATTTTATCAAAAACATTTTCCTGGAATGCATGTGCTTGATGTATGTAATACTTGAATAAAAGGAATAAAAAATACGAAAAAAACGTGTTCGTTTTTGCAGATACTTACACTGATCCGGACGATTTAACGAAAGGTTGCTTTATTGGACGTATTCAATGTACATTGTCGGCTTTATATATGGTTAACATTGAAGTATGTAAATGTGACCGTATTTTATATACGGCATTATCCAGAG
Source organism: Dreissena polymorpha (assembly GCF_020536995.1). NCBI lineage: Eukaryota > Metazoa > Mollusca > Bivalvia > Myida > Dreissenidae > Dreissena > Dreissena polymorpha. The sequence continues at coordinate 21,018,718 of NC_068369.1, read as the reverse complement.
CACCATTATAGAGTTATATGTAATAAGCAGTTTTACAAAACGGTTCAAGATTGAACAATTGTCGTGTTCAATGATTATTAAATATTATATAATGTTCAAATAATACTGCTTAATTGTGAACCATAAAAGATTACCAATATATAATTAGCAATATTGATTTTAAAGATCCTTATCCTTTTTTATATTCTTTGAGAATATGTTTACAAATTCTACCGTCATAGGAATAAACGTTTTTGTAAGGCAACTCAAATTATAGCATTTATTTACTTTATTTATGTTGAATTTTCAATGAAACATCATCTCGTGATATCTAAGTCAGTAACAAAATTATCCGATGCCGCAGTTTCGAAACAATATAGATGAGTTTTGTCGATTGACAAATAGTGTGTATATGGCTAATTCCTCATGAAGAAATGCTTCATTGTGCGATCAAGACCGTAATTCTTCCCATTCGTGAAACTTGCTAAAAACTTAAACTCCGCTGAGATATCAAAACAAAAGCTTATTACATAAAAAGTAGATAAAATTTGTTAAATAAATAACTTTGATAGTTTATTTCTCATACGTATGTCTTTGTAAGCATAGATAAACCTCGACAACAAATTCAATGTAATAGTCAAACGTATACAGGTACAACCTACAAAATGAGGTGTTGTTTGTATTAAAAGGTTTTAACACGATGTGCGTTTTGGTGTAAAGTTGACAATTAATTTGTAATCAAAATTCAAAAAGACAAGACGATGTCTAGTTTGGACAAATACGAAGGGAATTCTTAAAAAATAAGGACCAAAAAGTAGTGTTATATTTCGTGTGTATGTTTAATATAAGAATTATATTCTTTTTCATAACACAACACCAAATGTAAGCCACTTGAACTTATAGTATGGTGGTATTTATAATATTAAATTATATTTCTTCCTCACTGGAAATGGTTAGATGGTTGAATATAAAGAAACAGTAGTTTGAAAGCGTGACGCTTTTTAAATGTTAATATCAGTATGCCTGAAACACCGCCAACAGAATTACACACTTATGTGTTATTGGTGTTTAAAAAAGCTAAACTTATTTTGTCAGAAAAAATGGAGTTTTATGAAATGGATTTTCTATAATATCCTCAGTTTTACAATCCAGACATTTTTCTTGACAATTCAAAAAACAACTTAGTCATTGTTTAATTCTTGAATGCATGCCATAGGAGACACGTAAATTGTAGACGCAATTGTTATGTCTAAAAAAATAAGAGCTACGAAAATGACAAAAAGAAATGCCAATATATCTTCACGTTAAACTATAAAACGCGTTGTCCTACCTCAGGTAACATTATATTTTAAAAAAATCTGAAGCTAAAGGATGTATCATATATTACAAAACAGATGATCTTTCAAAACAAGCACAATTCTTTCTTGACATAAATACTTTAATCAAAAGACATTAAATGAAATCCATTTTTGAACTTCCCTTGTGATAACAAACGATGTTAAGGTCCAGTGATTTCAACAATTATCAATATAATGGCATTGGAAACAAACATTCCAATATATAATTCGCTTCTGAATTTTATTGTTTGATATAAATAATCGAACAAAATACACTTAATGAAAAAAAGGTTTGATGTTTTTTGTACCAACTTGACTTTGGACATGTTTATTGCATGTTATACTTCTTTTCAAATGCTTTTTCGTTCTGACCAGTTATGTAGTTATAATATTCATTTAAAGTATACAGATAAGAAATTGTGCCAACTCTTGCATTCGACCTTGGGTGTGAATTGGTATTTGACCTGGTGTTACGGAAATTAAACTTATGGAGTATTGTTTAAAATATATAACGGGAAGAAAATAAGTCCGCACGACAAATAAAATACGCCAACGATATTCACCCACCTAAACATTTAGCAGTTTGAAATGTCGAAATTCTCTTTCTTAACTCGGAAAATAAAATTAAATATTATTTTCTTAGTTTTCCACTGCGTTTACTAATGAAATACGAACACCTTGTAAATGTAGGCTGCCCGGTAAGCGCAGTGGTTGGTGTGTGCACTTCTCACCTAGGCGACCCAGGTTCAATGCCGACGCATGCAAGTTTAATTGGTGGTCAACATACCGGAAAAGTTGGGTTTCCTCCGGGTACTCCGTCTTCCCCTTCCACTACACAACACAAGACCATCCCAATATTTAATATTTTTCATAAAAATATAAATAGCTCAATATTTCAGCTATTATTGAGTATTCGTTAACACTTTTGTGAGTTAAGTAAGCAAATAAGGTAGTAATGCTAGGAGACACGCCGGGTCCTTACGTAATGCAACCTCAAAAACTTAGAAACACACTTGTGTACAGGTATCTCGCGGTTTCTGCTGACATGCCCTCTGCAGTGAAAAAGTTATTTTTACGTCATTTTGTGAACATATTCCTAAAATAAAGTTTCGTTCCAGTGCTAAAACAAAACGTAAAGTGAGTGTATTATGCTTGCTTACGCGTTACAGTGTGATGAACAGATGCAAGATTGCGGTCAAATACTTCAAGAACCTCACATATTATTAGCAATACAATCATGACCCTCTCCACAGCCCTTTTTATATCCTTGCGTATTGGAACCCGAATTAAAAACCTTCCCCCGCTAATTGGCTGGTGCCCCTCCCCTTCAGAGTATGCTCGACAGTAAGTAAAATGATTTTTTATACAAGTCCCGTTAATCATTTAAATCATACTAATGTTCGCTGAGTTTCGTAGAGGCACGAACTACAAATTAAATTTTTTCGGAACGCGGGTTCAATCCCCGGCCCAGCAACATAACTTGTGTAGGTCATGAAATTCTTTCTACGATAAATCAATACCTCTGATTCAAGTAGGGCAGTTGCAAGTTACTTACATCAAATTTAGACTTCCGCAGACAGCCATTTCCAGACAGCCCCATGTGTAAAAAATGTCGCGAGTGAAAACTCAATCGTTAACAGGGTATGTGTTTTGCAATGAACGCATATCACTAAATGATTATTTTGACGAATAATTTTCCCCGCCAATAAAACTTAATTGTAGGATATAAAACCAAACGAGATCTTAATTTCTAATTTCAAAGCACACAGTTTCAACCTTTATTGTTTCACTGAAGCTCTCTCCAGTCTACTCTATTCTAATACGTATCATGCTCAATTTCACATTATTCATATACAACGGTAGCTTGCAAAGAAATTGACTAGGCCATTCGGATAAAATGCTCAATTGTAAGAATAAAAAACATTTCACGTTTGTTGAAGAGCGAATTGTTGGCTGGATAATTTCTTGTCAGTCAGCTTACTAAAACTTCATCTACAGATTTCGATATTAAATGCAGGATTATGGTCATGGAAGATCGCGGGCGAACACACCGTTTATGAGGAAAGGCAAGGTATCATCTCATTAATCAGGCATTTCTAAGCAAAACATATTGAGCGCTGTCTAGTTTGTTAATGCTCAAGATGTGAATTTCTCAAACTCGGCGTCGACAAAATTCGACAGCAATCAGTTACATAGCTTCATTAATAATATTTCCTTATCACATCTTGTTCCTGATAAATCGCATACCCATATACTCTTAGCTTTCATATTAAGCTGCAATTTAAGCATTTTTATCTTAATTATTTTCTTGACAAAAGAGTAGCCCGCGGTCTATACGACTTACTGGATGCTACGCCGCTGAAATGCTTCCTGTTTACCGTCTTGCCATTTTTAGCTTTCTCCAGAAGTTAACATGCAAACTTTGTCAATTAAATGTAACTATGTAAAGAGAACAAGATTTGAGAGAGAGAGAGAGAGAGAGAGAGAGAGAGAGAGAGAGAGAGAGAGAGAGAGAGAGAGAGAGAGAGAGAGAGAGGGAGAGAGAGAGAGAGAGGCGGGAGAGACAGGCGGGAGAGACAGAGACAGAGAGAGGGAGACAGAGACAGAGAGAGAGAGGCACTTAATGTTTTGACCTGCGAGGCCCAGATATTTCATTTCAATGACGTTGATTTATTAACAATATATGCCAAAAACTATCCAAGTTGTTCGAATATGCACTCAGTTTTTGGCCATGCTTGTTCTTGGTTTTAATACTTCTTCTACTGAGGGCATTCAAGTATTCTCAGAAAATCTGTGTAGCCTCAAAAAAAACTAAAAAGCCATCATTCTATACATAGAAGGTGATGTCACTACGTAATTGTCTGAAAGAGCGTTGACACATTGAAAAAGCCATTAGAACATTATTTGTTGTGTTGTAGGTTACTTACTATAATGATTTTGTAGGTAAACTCTGAGTTTGATTTTGCAGGTTTAAGAAAATAACATACGTGACCTTATAGTGGCCACTATCACACTCAAGTATACCCAGTGTGCAAAGCAAAGAATAGGCAGGTAGTACACATTCACAATAAAAATATAGATTTTAGCATTACGTGTATAAGTGTCTAGCATTTGCTGACCCAAAAACTACACAATGAATATTCGTTTTGATGTATTTCTTAGTGTCAGGTGTTTGAAATTTCTTGATCCTGCTTTTAAATGTTTTGCAAACAAACATGGACAAACATCCATACAGCTTATATCAACATAGTGGCTAAAATTTGTTCATATCACATACCACTCGCTTTAAGTTACATCGCATTAATCTACATTTAATTTACTAAGATTTCTTTTTCGTCCTTTGTAGTTGGTTGTTGTCAGTGGAATACTTAATCTGACTTTTTATGTAACATTTTCTCAGACTTCATAACAACCTTGATGTTTTGCCTGCTGTAGATGGTTGCGACTGCAGCCCAATGTGTTGAACATAAATTTCAAGAAGGGAACAAAGAGAGCCGACATGGCTCATGCTATAGACCAGTATGTCCTGGGGACAGCCGGTGTGGTAGGTAGTTGGAGGTTTAAACATATTGTATTTCTTGACATAATTGTTATGAATTAAATCGTCTAACAATCCTTGTATGTTTAAATTCTTGCATTTATACACATTTAATATACTGTGCTCCAATATTTGAAACTTTATTTTTCATCGCCAAAATGCCTCTTAAAGCGAGATTATACGATTTTTTCAAATATTTATGAATTTATATAAAATGTGTAACTTATTATACATATATGCAATATAAATTAAAATAAAAATTAAGAAGAACATGTGTCGAAAAATGCGAAATTAGCCAGATATTCAATTCTGAAATCGAAAATGTCTGTACAGGCGAATTCGCCAGCATGTAAATCATGCATGAACGATGTGAATCTTAATTTAGTTTGACGGTTCATTTTAAGTTCATGCAACGATATCTATTCATAGGACACACGACCACTAACTAAAACGACGAATGCTTCGGTTATTGTAGGAAAATATGTACAAAATATCTTTGTCACAATCGGCTCTGGCGCTAATTTGTCTTTGCTGCATTTTATGAAATTCATCTTCAATGTATAATTTTTCTTGCCTATTTTGTGTTATTGTAACATATTTTTATCAATATATTACAATTAAACACATATGCAAATCGTTTAATATCGCTTTAAAAATGGGATTCAGTAATGGAGCAAATCAGAATATATAGCATTTGTAATATCTTAAAAACTGTAAATCTTACAAAAGTTTGGAACAAGCTTTATTTGTATCTCAACATTCGAGGTAACCTTGATTTGATTAATTCAGATATTAATTGCAATAAGTGTTTTTTTTTTGCATTGTAGGATTCTGATCATGCCAGTTGGGAAAGCGTGTTTGAAGAAATCCCCGCATTCCTGACCGATGTAAGTAGGTATATAGGTATAATTATTTACATTTGTGTCCAATATTTAACAAATTATTGTTTACGATGTAGGGTTTCAGGCAGTTAATTGATGATCGTTTTTCTTCTGTGTGTAAGGACTATTCACCCACAACCACAACTTTAGCGACCAGGAGGTCATAGGTTGATACCCACTGTAATAGCGTTCTTTAGATAACCTTCAAAGACACCAAGTACTAATTCTACCCAGGAAGTGGACCTTGTAACGTTTCAATAAGCCTTCATCTTTCCATACAATCAAGTCAAAATAAATAGTTAAACAATGAAAAACTTTGAATCATTTAATCCAGTATGGTTGTGTTGTGTTCCAGGCTGAACGTTCTGAATGGATCTCCCAGTTGAAGGGAGTAGCCCTGAGTTATGATGCCTTCTTCCCATTCAGGGACAACATAGACAGGGCAGTACACTGATCAATAAAACAGGTGAATGTTTGTTGCAAACTGTGTGGGACAAGTTGAATAATCAGGTCAAAGCCCTATTTTTTTTTTAGGGGTGACATTTGCATTTTCTAAAAAAATTTCCTTTGAAAGTTTGCGTTGTTAAAAGTCTTCAATAATCTTTTTAAAAATTGATAATTATTTCAGCTAGTTGGGGACATTACTGCTTTTCAAAATTATCCGAGAGTGTAGTTTTGAATAAAGATTATTTTTAATTAGATACAATATTAATTATTGATCATTACTTCCTTTTTCAGCGTGGTGCAGAATACATTGCTGCACCTGGTGGGTCCCCGAATGACGAGGGGGTGATCAAGGCCTGCAATGAGCATGGGATTTCCCTCCTTCACACCGATATTTGACTCTTCCACCACTAGATGGGTCACTTTCTATCTGAAGAATTTCCATCACTCTGCATTCACTTGACATGTTACATGTTGATACTAGGCCAGTTGTTTTATTAACTTGTTTCATTCCACTTTTGTGCACATGCTTGTGCCTTTAATCGAATTTGTAATAAGTGAACTATAGACAATTCTTGTTTGTACTTAAGCGTTACAATCATGATTTCTACCTCAATTTTCATCATTGTATGTTCATATGTATCCACAAAAAGACATATAATTGTATGTTTGTCACTGATGATATTTTCATATTGTTTATGTAGTAGACATGACTTACGTTGGAAATAATTTAAATAAGCTTAAATAACTACTGCAGTTTCACTGCCTCCTATGAGTGCTCTGTTTTTAATGGTTGCATTTAGTTTAGTATAAACCTATTTATTTTAGCTTGATTGCATCGAAAGCCTAAGGCTTATATAAACGCTCTCGAGTCCGTTTCATAAACCTAGAACCAGTACTTGGTGTCTTTAGGGGAGATCTAAAGAAAGCTCCCACGGTGGGGATCGAACGCGTGACCTCCCGGTCGCTAGACACCATATCCATTACACCACGGCGACCTCAATGATTGCATTTGTGTTATTTTATTTGATATCATGTTTTGTCAATTGTAAAAAGGAAGAAAAACGGTTTTTGACATGTTGTCACAAGTGGCAATCTTAAATAATTTTCTTGTAACAAGATTCAAATATCGGAGTATATTTTCCATAGTAAAAACACTCATGTTGCAGTTTATGTATAAGATATTCTTCCTGTGTGAAATTAATAAAGCTCCATGCAATCTATTTAATCTGTAAATTTGTATGTATGTTTTTTGTTGCATTTTGCTTATCGCGGGGTGGAATCATTGCGACCATAACGCTCATTTTATGTGCGTAAAATAACACGATGCAGCTTCCTTTGTGGTGGAAATTTCAAAAAATAGTTGCAAACGGTGAGTACGATTTTGTTTTTTACGTTTGTTCTTATATAAGTTACTTCACATAAGCACCACAACAATATATTGCGACCACAACATGTGTTCACGATCACAACAATTTCAAAACAACGGGTACAACGCCTTCTTTTCAGCAGAGGTTACGATATTTTTTGAAGCCGAGAATAGTTATTAAAAATCTAATATAAAATGGGATTTTCTGTACAGAAATATAATAATATCGTAAAAATACGAAGCTTAATTAATATGACAGTATGTTTTAAGTATTTAATGATTTACTGTTACTTTTTTCAGAGTGGTGCTGAGTACATTGCTGCCCCTGGTGGATCCACTGATGACGAGGGGGTGATCAAGGCCTGCAATGAGCATGCTATTTCCCTCATTCACACCGACATTAGACTCTTCCACTACTAGACGGGTCACTTTCTATGAGTTTAAGCATGGAATTTCCCTCATTCATACTGATATTATACTCTTTCACCATTTGACATACTCATTTATATAAGTTAGAGCATTGCACCCCCCTCATTCATACTGATATTAGACTCTTCCACCATTAGAGACGTTACTTTATATCAGAGAATTTTCATCACTCTGCACTCACTTGTCTTGTTACAGATTGATTGTTGTTATATAAACATGATTCGTGTAATTCAACTTTTTTGCTCTTGCTTGTGCTTTTTATTAAACGCGTTATCAGTGAACTAAAGACAGTTCTTTTTGTGCTTAAGCGATACATTGATGCTGTCTACCTCAATTTATCATTTTATGTGCCTAACAGACATAGAGTAAGCGGTGGTATGACATGTACATTGTATTTATGTATATTTCATTTTTTGTTAAAGGGTGCTGTTGTCACTGACATGACTGGTGCAATTTGTACGTGTTAAGTGTTTGTTATATTTTTGTCTCAAATTTCGCTAGGTCGTTTAAACCGTTTTTTATGTCTAATAAAAGTATGCTTAGTGTAACATGGATGTGTAAGGTACGCTGTACTTACCATTATTTGTATGTGTTTGTTGTTTTTCTCAAATTGCGATAGGTCGTGTAAAACGTTTTTTGTCTAATTTAAGTATTCTTAGTGTACATGGATGTGTAAGATACGATGTACATACCATTATTTTGTCATTAGCAGCATGAAATAGTTTTGTATTAAAAAAAAGAAATAGAATGATTGACTCATGCTTCATTTATATCTGTTATGCATATTTTGTTCTTTCATCTTTGTTGCATACATTACCGACACACACCGAACACAGTGAACGAGAGAGAAAAGTCGAACAAAAGAAATTTCATTCAACTTAAGTACAAGAAATGCCATTACTATCGAAGAAGTAAGCATAATGTAAAAACAAAGTGAAAACACATTTACTCAGATAACACAACGTTTCTTTATATGTCCGATAACAGGGGGCACAGCATGCGAAGTTAAGTATTAGTGTGACAGAAACGTGAGCTTGGTGCTAAATCAGTCATTAATAGAACGTTCCCGATCGTTGCAGCAGCTTAACTTTGTATCAGGGAAACAACTGTTGTAACGACAGTTTCCTAACTTAGTTGTTGCTAGCCTATCTTCGTCGTCTTCCTGAAGAAAAGCTCGGAAAGAATGATAAGGCAGTTTTAATATCGGGAGAATAATGAGTGTTACATGAGTTAGATGCTCTTAATTTGGATACAACTTTAAAACAATGTAAACATTTATCCTAACCAATCACTTCATATCTGTTTTTCTTAGATTTATAACGCACCACAGAACGTCAATTGACACGTTCAATTAAAAAAAAATCAACATCGGGAGGGGATACCCCTGCCGCACCCACCCCGATCGGCCCCGGGGCGCCTGAAAATATTCCTGTGGAAGGCACTGATGCCTCTGTACCGGTACAAAGACATAATTGTATGTTTGTCTCTGAAAACATTTGTGAATTGTAGTTTTTAACAGGATACTTATAAAGGGACATTTTCACAGATTTTGGCATGTAGTTATGTTTGTCATTAAATGCTTTAAATTGATAAATGTAAACATTGCAATTAAATAGCTCCAGGAAGACAACAAGGATAAAAGTAAACATAGAAATAAAGAAATCCTCAGCTGAGCTTGAACCACTGACGCTTGGAGTAAAAGACTAGCACTAAAATCACTCGGCCATTGGTGCTCATTTACTTAGTTGTGTATGTTATACTTTATATGCAATCCTTGTAGTATCATACATTTTAACGATAACTACTTATCTTTCCAAATTATTCCATTGTCACGCGTTTTACCTACAAATACTGCGAATATGAAACAATTTATTTTTCAATTTTGTCAATTAACCAAAATGTGAAAAGGTCACTTTAAAATGCAATATAAAAAGGTTTTCATCAATACATGTAAAGATGTGTTCATTTAGAGTTGGTTGTTTGGTTGTTTGTAAATCATTTACATATTAATAAAGACTTCTGTTTAAAAAAGGAAACGTTTCTAATATGTTGTAATACATTGCAACCTTATATCACTTTTTATTGTGACAATATTCAGATACTAGTTTATATTTACCATTGTAACAAATTTAATGTTGCAGTATATGCATGTAATCTTTTTGATTAGAAATATAAAAAACTCCACGAAGACACTTTAAATGTCTAGTTTTTAGCTCGGTTGTTTTCGGAGTGAAAACCCGAGGTATTGTCATAGCCAGATCGTCGTCTGCCGTCCGCCGTCCGCCGGCGTCGTGCTAAAACCTTGACATTTTTCTATAAAATCAAAGTGCTTCCACCTACAACTTTTAAACTGCATATGTAGATGCACCTTGATGAGTTCTACACGCCACACCCATGTTTGAGTCACTAGGTCAATGGTCAAGGTCACTGTGACCTCTTCAAACAATTCTGACAAGCTTTCATTTATTCAAAAATGCACCCGCGGCCGAGCGTTTCGATCCGTTATGCGGTGCTATTGTTCATTTCTATTTGCACATTTAAAATATCAAATGTTCTTATTCCTATAAATGAAATACATATTCCCATTTCCAACCATAAAACCAGAATTTATAAGATTGCAAGAAACCTCGATAAAATCAGTATGTGCCGGTGTACCTAAATGTTGTAAAATCTTCAAAGTTCGACCAATTTTATTGTGTACGACCATCCTCGAATCCCCCTACCCCTCTGTTCACAGTAAGGTACATGACATTAACTGGCATAAAATGTTCACTAAAGAATAAGATAGCGAACGCGGGACCAATTATATATAATACAAAACTTATTTTCACTCATCTTCGCAATATAATACGCACGCGCAGAGCGCATAAAATCGATATTTTCGAACAGATATAAAGCATTTTATCTTTCGAGATTTCATGTGACATGTTTGTAATCACTTCTGACTCACATGAAATGACTCGACTTCACCATAAACTTGATAACAAGGGGATCGGTCTTTCGACGTGGTGATTAAAGTTCAAGGTATGTACAATGCGTGCTAGTTTATGAGTTCCTTCCTTACCTCGGGCTGCATTATGCGAGGATATAATTATTTATAATTATAGCTGCTATCTCAAGCTGTTTATTTTTTTGCGTACAAACATTCAATTGTGTTATGTTATCAGAGGTATAATTATTTTACAAATAGTTACATGCATATACAAATGAAGAGTTTACTTGAACCCTGTAAGAGGGGTACGGTATTTTCCTCCCCATGTTGTGGTTCTTTGTTATGCTGTTGTCTTGAGAGACAGAGTTCCGGAGGAAACTGCCATCAATCCGCTTACCAAACAACCTACATAAGTCCAGGACTTGGATTGAAGCCTGGTCGCCTAGGCGCGTGTACCAACAGTTGCGCCAACCGGACAGCTATGTATATTTAACAGTGAAATTTTAATTTAAAGTTACCAGCACTATCTAGAAATACAACAATATGATCAACACACGTCCTCCCTCCGCCCCACCCTAACCACTGTTTAGCTAGAAGTAACTTGAGCGGTGCAGCAATGATATGAAGTTGTGATGTAACTATCCGACGTCAAAAATGCTTACTTATCGACACATTTGTAGTTAGAAATGTTAGGAATTTCATTCATTATACTGAAATATTTAGATAGTATTTTCTGAATCCCACCGTACATTCGCCAAATATTGTCATAACAAAGCATGGGAACATAAAATTAGTTTCATCATTGCCAGAGTGAGACTAGATTAGTAGGTAAAAGGCTCATGACAGAATAACATTAAGTGAACGCGAGATATATTTGTTTACGCATTACATAACATAGAAAAAAACGGGCATTACATTGGAAATATCGTATAAAACTATACTATTTAAATTCAACCCTAAACAGTATTAAAATAAAAAGAGAGTGTGCCTGATTGCAACGTGAAAAAAATGTGTGGATTCATAACATGGACGGTAGTACAATGGAAGTTTTGAATTTTTATCGGAATATTCTCATATGAAAACATAAATCGTTATCATAACGGAAGCGAGTTAATAAGCTCTTATGTATTGATTACTTGAATTTCATTGCGTATTTTGAAACTTATATATCAAATGTATTTATGTCATAGTTGCCGTTGATCAATGCTAGATAATAAATATTTTTATATGATTCGAAACGCAACATATTTTAAGTCCGGCTATTGCTTCGTTTGTTCGGGTGTCTGTTCAGTATCCGAGAATACAACAGTAACCAGATCTTGGCTCCATTTTTTTTATGTTTTAACATTGACTCACTAGTGCATTTGTCCGAGGTATTTTTTTAAGCAACGAACGAGGAAGACCCCTAGTTAATTAGTACCAAAAAATAAATCTAAATAAGAATACACAAGATAAGTATTGATGCAAAGCATCAAAGGGCGTCGGAAATTTCAGTGTTAAAGGCACTCAATTTAGTTACATGGAACGATTGTTTATCTACTTTAAATATTAATATATTGGCCGATTATTTTAAACAAAATAGAAAAAGATACTGGTATAACCATTATCTATAATTTGGTGTTATAACCCCCAAATAACCATTCTTTATGATGTTGTGTTATAACCCCCAAATAACCATTATCTATGACTTTGTGATGTAACCCCCAAACATTTCATAGTTCATTTTCTTTAAATTGATTTTTTTTTACTGGCATCCGTGTGCAGTTTTCATTAATGGAACAGAACTATGTAGGTTTTAAAAAATCTGCTCCAATGGGAGATGATTCTGAACTTATTCTTACGTTGCTCATTTACGATAGGGGTTGAGTACTAATTGATATGAAAACACTGTAAACATTTGACAAAAAAATTGAATGAAAACTGTAAATTGCATAAAGAAGCTGCATTTCACAATACTTTGAAATTCAGTAAAAGATCCTAATATATTTATTGCTCCGATATTCATCATTTTCAATAGGGTTCGAGTAATACTGATATAAAAACACTTAACAAGTTTGGAAAGATTCAGACGAAAGTTGTGAAATCTTTTAAACAAGTGGAAATTGTTTATTTTGTCAAATTTAATAGGAAAAAATCTGGACTTATTGTCCCGATGTTTCTCATTTTAAATGAGGTAAAAATGCTCATTGATATGAAGACACTGTAAGTTTGGAAATAATCTGATGAAAAATGTTGACATAATCACCTAACCAAGCAGTTTTTCACTTTTATTTTTCAATTCAAAGAGACATAATTCTGGACTTATGGTCCGATATTGCTCATAAAGAGTTTGGGTTGGGTCCTCATTGATAAAAAAACCTGTGCAAGTTTGGGAACAATCGGATGAAAATTTTAGACTTCGAACAACGATTTCAAAATTTCTCAAATCCTAACTATGGACGTAATGGTCGGAAAATGCTAAAGGGTCCATACCACCTGGATAGTAATACGTGTCGCGCTCCCCGCTCTTTATGTGGTTCTTAAAAAAAAAACTCCGAGGAGTGCTTGACTCTTGGGAAACGGGTTGCTGGGATACAGCTCCTCCTTGATAAGCGGCTGCTTCCTTTATCGCAACTCATTGTTACAATCAATAATACGTGTCGCGCTTCGCGCTCTATATGTGGTAGGGATAGTAGTAAGGGCCTATGATAGACAACCATAAAACTACATGGATAATAGATATGTTGTTTGCATTTATTTGTTAATATAAAAACACGTGTTTTTTATAAGATATTTAAGTGATGTAAGAAATTTTAATTAACGTTGTCACCACGCGGAATCCATTAATTTCAATAAAAATGTCCAATTGTAGAAAAATGAATTTTAAAACAAAAATATATACATTGATCCGTAAAATAACTTCTCCTCCCATAAGCGAAAAAAAGTGCATTACATACTAGTCGCCGCTCTCCAGAGCGACGCCAATTATTTTGATTCACACCTGACTTATGGTTGCAAAATTAAAATGTTAACTGCTTACTTAGAAGCGCTTGTTGTCAATGAATCGTTTAAGAATGATAATTTTGGTATTTGTCGACCAGAATGATAGCAAGCAAGCATTATGTTAAAATACAAAATCGAAGTGGCAACACTCCACCTTTAAAAACAATATTTGCAAGGGCATGACAGATAACCGACTAACCTTGTCTGTCACATTTTTCATTAAATTAGAACATATAATAACTAACTCGAGTGTCTGAGCATAATTGATGTGAAGTTCGCCGGATGAAGGTGATCGAATTACCGGTTACTTGTTTCTCTTATTTCAATTTTAAATTTTGTTTAATGTTGAGCTTACGTTAGAACAAATGGTTAAAGGTTGAGCAATTGTTCTTAGTCACCATTCGCCGTCTCTCCTTGTCCGTCTTTTATCGTTAACAATATTTCCTTATAATCTTATTTTTGCGAAGTGTTTATTGGGACAAACCTTGACAAGAATGTAACTTTAGTAGACATCGAATTCCTTCAATTTAAAAGCATATCCGTTCAATGTGGTTTTCATGTCAACGAAAAGCTTGAAAAAATAGCAAGTTTTGACAATCTTCTTGACAGATGTTTGTCAAAGAAATGATCACCAAAGACATGAATACCAGCGGCGTTAGCACACGCGCATCTGAACTAGGCAACCCGGATTCTATCCATGCTCCTGGCTTATGTAAGTTTGGTTTTTGATCCCAATACGTGACCGATTCGATTTGGTTAACTCCGGGTACGCCCCACCCCCAAGCCAAGGCATAAGGCACAGTAAATCGAAAATCTCTAAATATAGAAGAAAGAAAAAGCTGGAAATTGCAGCTATTATTTAAAATTCGTCCCAACGCTCGTGAGTTTAGTAAAATAATTCGGGGCGAGTGTTGGAACACTACTCGGGTCCACACATAGTTCAAAATCATGCGCGAAGGGTCCTTATTAACGCCGAAATACACACATACCTGCAATGGCATGTCACTGAAATGTGTTGAAAAAAGAACGAGTAGGAATACTATATTTCAAAGTTATTTCAAAGAAATAATCATTTTTACTTCACCAAATTAAATAAAAATATAAATTCGTCAAAATATGGCGATGTGGCAGTTATATATGTAAAAAATATAATGTTTCATTATAAATATAAATTGTAGATGCTATAAATGAAACTTTTAAATATCTTAACAGACACAAATCAACGGATTTAAAAGAGCTTCTCATATATTTTTTTTCATGAATCTTCCTCGGTGACCATGAACTGAATTAAAAATAAAATTTAAAAATCTGGCGGCCAAGGAGTGTGCGCTGGTTTAATTTAATGACTACATTGAAAATAAATATTTGTAAGAAAACATATGATCGGATTTAACTTTCTACAATTATTTCGTGTTTTTTTTTTAAATAATGCCTGCAAATGGGTGTGACATTTTTCCTTTTTTTCTTTTATGTGTAAATTAAAAAACTTAAAGAAAATATGAATTCCTTTCTGAAACTTAAAGTTCAAAGGTCAAATTTGGCCATTAAACACGGACGGTAACATGTTTGTAACAACTGTCCTCTTTATCTTAAAAGTCAAGATCACTCAGATTAAAGGGTAACAATTTGACATAGTAAAGTTTGTTTGAACCGTAACTTTGCCATTCCTCATGCTATTTAAAAATTATTAACTCCAGATGGCCACTATGCGGAGACTGTGCGTCACGTGTATCGTGCGTCTTAAAACTGTTTAGATCAAGGTCATACTTAGAGGTCAAAAGTCAATTTTGCCATAAACAGTTTTTTGACACCAAGAATGTTTAAACACGTAAGTGGAATGGACACATGTCCGATTCTTTATACAGCTATAGTGAAGCCTTATGAACTTTCTAGAAGTCTCTTTTGTTCCCCCAATTTTCATGAAGCTTGCCAAGAACATTTATCATTTCTGTTATTATGATATCTCGAATGAGTTTTAAAATGTTACAGGTCTGTGGAAAATTTATTGCGAAGGGATGGACGGATTTGCTTAAATGTTTTTAGTACACCCTTGGAACACCACCTGCTCAGAAAAAAATTAACATATTGAAGGCTTGGTCGAGCGTATGAGGTCGTTTGATCCTCTTTCATACATAAATATTGTTAGTTGTCTTAACCAAATTAATTCGTTTTTTTTCATTGTAAAATACAAGTGGCTAAAATGGGAAATACGATTTTCATTATTTGACTGTATTTAAACTCAGAGTAGAAACCTCTTTTGGATTTGAAGATGTGATTTGAAGATACATTTTAATAAAGTATTCCGTTGAGAACACGAAGCTGTATTTCTTTAAATTTATTTTGTCTTACGCTTGCTTGATCACAACACAGAGGGGGTAATCACATCGCGTAACAAACAAGACGGCTCATTATTTACTGCACCGCTCTTTTTTCATTTCAATCCTGTTTTATTTAGTTTTGCACTCCTCTTTTTTTCTATCCCGTCCCCTCGAATGAGTAAGTCGTTCGCTCGACATAGGTAACTCAAGCGAACGAGATAGTAAAAATAGGAGTGAATTTAATCTAAATGCCACCGTAGGAAAGTGAGTGGCATTAAAACAATTAATACAAGCAATGCAGGGTATACAACGGCGAAAAATAAATGTCGTTTGTTGCACATGTATGTCATATGTCTTGCAAAGTTTTAAGTATAACAGTCTTTAAAGCTGATCGTGTAATCGTTCAGATTGATTTGTATGTTGGTTTATATGCTTTCATATATCTAATATACGATGTTAGCTTTACTATTTGGATTATTGCATAGCTTAATCCAAACTATGATCTTTTACGGGTAAACCAATTTAATAGCACAGGTTATATATAGAGCAATCTATAAACTAATTAATATTTAAAAGCATAAGGTGAAGTACGGAAGGTCCAGATAAAACAGCGATACTGATCAAGGGTTTACGAATAGACTTTCTATGCGGAAAATGTGTAAACGGGTAAATAAAGTAGTGCATTATGTCCTTCACCATTAAATACCGAATATATTTTTAAAATGTGAACATCTCAGTAACTTTACTTTTCGTTTAGTCCTATATCAACAACACATTATCATGAACAGACATAATGTTGATACTGTCTTTATACAGGATATTTGTAAAGCTCACATTACAAGTAGCTGAGGTTGTTGTTTAGGTGGCGAGGGGTTGCATAATTATAATAATATTTTGTACTTTATTACTTACACTAACAATGTTGTTGATATCCTCAGAAGTTTATATCTTCATATACTTTTTCCTTTTTATAAACGGACCATTATATGTTCAACTTCTATCTTGTATGCAGCCATATACAAGGATCAATCAGAAAACATAAATTACACGTTGCCTATATCATTCAATGAATTTAAGAAAGCTTTCAACCGCGAGTGGCATGGTGTATTCTTTATACAGCTATAGTGAAGCCTTATGAACTTTCTAGAAGTCTCTTTTGTTCCCCCAATTTTCACGAAGCTTGCCAAGAACATTTATCATTTCTGTTATTATGATATCTCGAATGAGTTTTAAAATTTTACAGGTCTGTGGAAAATTTTTTACGAAGGGATGGACGGATTTGCTTATATGTTTTAAGTACACCCTTGGAACACCACCTGCTCAGAAAAAAATTAACATATTGAAGGCTTGGTCGAGCGTATGAGGTCGTTTGATCCTCTTTCATGCAGAAATATTGTTGGTTGTCTTAAGCAAATTAATTCGTTTTTTTTTCATTGTAAAATACAAGTGGCTAAAATGGGAAATACGATTTTCATTATTTGACTGTATTTAAACTCAGAGTAGAAACCTCTTTTTGGATTTGAAGATGTGATTTGAAGATACATTTTAATAAAGTATTCCGTTGAGAACACGAAGCTGTATTTCTTTAAATTTATTTTGTCTTACGCTTGCTTGATCACAACACAGAGGGGGTAATCACATCGCGTAACAAACAAGACGGCTCATTATTTACTGCACCGCTCTTTTTTCATTTCAATCCTGTTTTATTTAGTTTTGCACTCCTCTTTTTTTCTATCCCGTCCCCTCGAATGAGGAAGTCGTTCGCTCGACATAGGTAACTCAAGCGAACGAGATAGTAAAAATAGTGAATTTAATCTAAATGCCACAGTAGGAAAGTGAGCGGCATTAAAACAATTAATACAAGCAATACAGGGTATACAACGGCGAAAAATAAATGTCGTTTGTTGCACATGTATGTCATATGTCTTGCAAAGTTTTAAGTATAACAGTCTTTAAAGCTGATCTTGTAATCGTTCAGATTGATTTGTATGTTGGTTTATATGCTTTCATATATCTTATATACGATGTTAGCTTTACTATTTGGATTATTGCATAGCTTAATCCAAACTATGATCTTTTACGGGTAAACCAAATTAATAGCACAGGTTATATATAGAGCAATCTATAAACTAATTAATATTTAAAAGCATAAGGTGAAGTACGGGAGGTCCAGATAAAACAGCGATACTGATCAAAGGTTTACGAATAGACTTTCTATGCGGAAAATGTGTAAACGGGTAAATAAAGTAGTGCATTATGTCCTTCACCATTAAATTCCGAATATATTTTTAAAATGTGAACAACTCAGTAACTTTACTTTTCGTTTAGTCCTATATCAACAACACATTATTATTAACAGACATAATGTTGATACTGTCTTTATACAGGATATTTGTAAAGCTCACATTACAAGTAGCTGAGTTTGTTGTTTAGGTGGCGAGGGGTTGCATAATTATAATAATATTTTGCACATTATTACTTACACTTACAATGTTGTTGATATCCTCAGAAGTTTATATCTTTATATACTTTTTCCTTTTTATAAACGGACCATTATATGTTTAACTTCTATCTTGTATGCAGCAATATACGAGGATCAATCAGAAAACATAAATTACACGTTGCCTATATCATTCAATATATTTAAGAAAGCTTTCAACCGCGAGTGGCATGGTGGTCTATGGCATGTTATGAGAGGATTCAAGATTGGCGAAAGACTGGTGCAAGTCATTCAAAAACACTACGAAAACGTCAGCAGCGCAGTACGTCTCAACAGACAGAAAGGGGAATTCTCCAGGGCATCAATGGGCGTCCGTCAGGGTTGTCTGCTCGCTTCCGTTCGGTTCAAAATTTTCCTTGAGAAGATAATACAGGAGCCTGTCTATGACCACTACCTCCATCGGTGGAAGACCCATCTCCATTTTGAGATTCGCTGGTGGCACTAGCGGTGAACTTCCAGATCTCACCAACAGACTCTATACAAGACCAGGAGCATACTGGATAGAGCTTAGCACGGACAAGTCGACGATCCTGGTGAATAACACGACAAAAACCATTGCAGACATCACCATGAACGGCGAGAAGCTAAAAGTGACCAGCTTCAAGTACTTTGGCGCAACCCTGTCCAAGGATGCTACAAGAACCGCTGAGGTCCAAATAAGAACTGCCATGGCGACCGCAGCGATAGACAGACTGAGCAGGTCGTTGAAAAGCAGTTCGATGAGCTTCGTAACCAAGAACAGGCTGTACAAGCTCCGCGTATTCTCCATCCTACTCTTCGGCTGCGAGACCTGGACCCTTAACGCGGACACAGAACGCAGGATACATGCATTTGAACATAAATGTCTCCAAAGACTGCTCCACATCTCCTACACGGAGCACAAGACAACGAGTACGCCCGGAACATGACTGCAACACTTGTTTGTCCACAAGTGCCGCTACTGGCGACCGTCAAACGAAGAAAGCTGGCTTGGTTTAGACACGTCACCAGGCATGACTCACTGTGCAAGACTGCTCTCCAGTACACGCTATATGCAGATCGACGTCAAGGCCGTCAGAACAGAAGTCGGATGGACAATGTAAAAGAGTGGACATCCCTTCCAATGAATGAATTACTCCTAGCAGCACAGAAAAAACCTGACTTGAGAAGGATTTCTGTATCGTTGTGCCTCATTCCCCTCAACGACCAAACTGATCAAAAGATATTGATGATGTCGATGATGATGATGGTGATGATGATGATGATGCTGATGATGCTGCTGATGATGATGATGATGATGATTATTGTGATGATGATAACAAAATGCACGAAACGAAGCGGACTTGTCTATATAATGCACCAGACTTTTCTTAACATAAATGAACGTACACTATTTTTTGTAAATTCAATATCATACCTTAAAAAAGGATAAACGTGTAATACAATACACCATACACAGTTTCTATCGCTTTACGATATACCCAATACACCAAATAATAACGAAATGCAATACTCGATTAGTAATCTTTGAACAAGATTAGAAATGTTAAAAATCCAGAACGTGCATAATAAACACAAAAAAAATGTAAAAAATCCCAATAAATTTTCCTTGTGATATTCGTTTCCAATCACTTAAATGGCATTTTTTTCGATATAGAGTCTAAAGAATAATAATTTCACATAACATTGCACGCAGCAATCATTCGAGTTTAAATACGGATTATTTCCTCTTTACAAATTAAAGGGATACAACTTTGTTATATGTTGTTTGAAATCTAATTTTGGAGTTTCAAAAACAAAAACGCTGTAATCATAAAAATAATACTTAAAATCGGCGGTTTTGTTACGATTCTTGGAATCATTTAATATTAAACATCCGTTTTCGCTCGATACAAAGTCACTATGAGGTGTTTATTCAGGGATATCTTTCACAGCTTTACAAAATGACGATGTTTCATCTTTTGTAAAGATAAAAAAAAACACATGGTGACCTATAGATCAATAAACAAGAGACTTGCTTCGTTTATGGGTTTTTATAATGTTATTATCATGTGAAAATGATTAAATCATACACCGTTACTCATGCAAAGCGATTGAATAAGTCGGAGTGTCTAAATTGTTTTCGTCAACTAGTGTGCATCGCTGATACTTAAAGGGGGGCTAATTTTTTTCATGATTATGCTTTCTACACGTATTTACTTATTCTTATTCTTGAACGATTTGGATTCGACGTAAATATATTAAATTTAAGCCATTTAATTAAACAGCTAAAATTTCAAAATCTGTGAACATATCACTCAACAATTCACTTTAATTAGCCAATATATTTATATATCTTGCCAAGAAAATTTGTCCGAATGATGTATCGGCCGGCTTTGAGTGAAAACATATGCGAAATGTCACAAATATGACCCGATCTTCATAAAACTGACTCAGAAAATTCGCCCAAATTTCATATCCCAATGAATGGAATTGTTCATGTCGGGTCAATTAATTAAAAGAAATTAAAAGTTAAAAAAACATATTTTGTGCCGTCACATCTTCCATCAACTATATGTTTTTTTCCAACAAGTTTTATTTCAAAAGTGCATCACGTATACATAATATATGACATATAATACACTAGTTTATTGCAATCAGAGATGTAAAATGTGCATAAGTTAAATATATAAATTATTTAAATAATACAAGTTAAATTTAAGTATAACCTCAGTGGCTTGGTATTCTGAGTTTGTAAAAAACAATTATGAAAATTACAAAAAAATCAAAGTGTTACAAAAGCAAATAATAAGAATACATTTCTATTATGTAAACACAATAAAGAATGTATGAATTTCAATTACAGATAAAAAAGATAGATATCTAAAACATATACATTTATCTATACACTACAACGCAATGGCATTGTAAGAGGTTCCAAAAGGAAACAAAAACCATCAACTTTAAATATTTAGTTGTGAGACAATAGCACTGAAAAATTCCCTGTCGTTTTCAAATGAGTCGGAGTTATTTTTTTAAATAGATTTTTTACGTTATTATACTCATTCTTAATGTATTTCTTGGCTGCTGTTACGCTTGAAATGCATTTTTTTTATTGTAAACTAAGTCTTGTAGATGTATTGTTTTGTAAACAAAACATTATTAATGGCTCTAGCAGACTATGTTACATATCCAAGGAGAAAAATTAACTTATTCATGAAAGCAAAAGATTGTCCAGGTAACATTGCATCATGCATTGCTTTGGATATTTGACATTCCCACAAAATATTTTTAACATGTTCCTTATTTTGTTTGCTAAAGAACATAATGGATTATCAGTAATTTGGATTTTATTAAATGACAATTTGTCCAAGTATCCTGTGAGTTAATCTGTATTGGAACCACTGAACATTTACTTCATTGGTTAATAAAAATGTAGCTCAAATATGCAATTCCATTCGTTTATTATTATGTTTTATGGCATAGAGTTTAGTACAATATTTTGCTTCAACTTATAGTTGTTAATTATTGTTATTTAAAGTGGTGTTAGTCTTCGCTTAAAATTCTTTTTCCAGTATAAGTTGTTATAATGGGGTCAAACAAGGTTTGAATATTTGTTGGGTGGGACAAAATGTACAATATTGTTTCATAAATTTATCTTTTTCTCTTGTCTACCCTGTATAATGAAGGAAAGTTTATGTTAAAATTGTACATTTTGTTTAATTCATCAACATAAATAAAGGTTCCATGTTTAATGTATCACCTACATAATAAATACCAGCAACACGCGTTTTTCGAAATGGACTTATACGTCTAGAAATCCTACTTTCGGTTTTAAAAGCGGTATCGTTTGAAAAATAATAAATTACTTGCTAACTAGCCTATAGATTTAATTACAATTTTGCACACTTTAAAATTGCATCTATATGTTTTGATTAACATGTATTTCATTTCAAAGTCAGAGGCAAGGTATGTGGCTTTAATGGATATACCTTGCAGCCCCTTTTAACAGGAAAACAAGAGAAG
Organism: Dreissena polymorpha; assembly: GCF_020536995.1. Lineage (NCBI taxonomy): Eukaryota > Metazoa > Mollusca > Bivalvia > Myida > Dreissenidae > Dreissena > Dreissena polymorpha. Next base: position 20,996,025 of record NC_068369.1, on the reverse strand, counting down.
TTTGATAAGTAATAACACTGAGAAACAGCTTATTTGGGATCTTAATTTAAGACCTGAAACCAACGGTTTATGTCTGGACCGAAATTAAAGAAAGTGTATTTTGTACAAATGACCAAGAAAAGTATGAAAATAGTTCCCGATCAATAACTCGTCAACGAATTAACCGATTGGCTTGATACTTCACATGTGCATTAGCTCGGGCAGTAGATGACTCCTATTGAAGTTGGGGTCATAAGTTCAAAAGTCAAGGTCACTGTGATTCTAATATGATAAGATTAACTCTTTTAGCCATTTTTGTTGCAAAAAATTATATGTCGATGCCCTGTTTGGACGGCATTTGTCTTCCACCGCGGAGCTCTTGTATTTATATGTAAAACCTGAAGTAAATTTTGTGATTTTTGCGCAAATAGTGCTGATGATATTAATTGCTAAACTTTGAAAGATTTTATGTCGAGATAGACATTTTTATTGAAAAGTATGTATCTGCCTTTGTTTATACATGTGTTATTTCTGTATAAATGCCGTACTTTTTTATTAAAAGGTATATATCTTTGTTTGTCTAAGTAAATTCTTTCTCGTTATCAATATTTCCATTTTCAAGTGTCATTTAAAGGTTATATAAAATATATAGACGAAATGAAGTTTTTTATTTGAACTAAAACTGGTCCAGAAATATTTATTAGCGAAACTCTGTAAGATTTCATGTAGAGGCAAACTATTTTTTATTCAAAGTATGTATCAAATTAAGTCTAAAACTGTTAACGTCTTTTATTAATATCCTTTATTTATCGCTCTCAAGCTAATGCAAACATCTTTAATCTGAAAGTCCATAGCATTTGTTTGTGTTCTCAATATCAATTAAACCAATTTCTTAATTAAATGTAAATTTACGATAAAAATGTCCAACAAGATACCTCCGGAGCATAAAATAAACCCATATAGCTCATATGATGTTCTCTACATTTCCCAAACATGTTTTCATAAAAAGTAAAAAGTTCGTGACAAAAGTAAAAATTTACGATAAAAAACACGAAAACAAAACTTGATGTTTTGTTAATTTATTACGTATTATCAATTTAAGCAAGACCTAAAAATGACCTAAAAACCCATCTGCGATACAGGCACGATTGTATTCGCTCAAAGGGAGGCGATATGCCTGATATGGCTTAAGAGCGTTTATGGATATGCCTATCGCAACACATGTCTGCACATTTATAGATACCGTAAGATATCACGCGTCACATTCAAATAACTTGTAAAATTCATTCATTCCTGACATTCAAGACCTAAGTCAAGACGAGTTGCATTACCATTAAAAGAATGCAGATGAACATTGTTTTTATAAATCACATTTAAAACAGAACTATTATCAGATCGATATTATAAACTATTTAAATCTTCAAATTCATTCGATAAAATCGTTTCGCTTCCCTGTTGTGTCGTTATGGGGGCGTGTGTAAATGTTAAAGGCGGTAATCCGGGAGTAATCAATTTCTGTGATTCTCTCTAATTACATACATGTATTCCTGTTAATTTGATTAATATTGTAATAGCTACGCCTATAATACGGTTACAACATAATTAATGTTCATTACGCAGTTTTTTATATTTGGTTTTCAGAGATTGTTGAAAAAGAACTATGCATCAAGTATTTTTTGCAAGTCGTAACGGGTCAAGTAATGTTGGAAGTGTCCGTCTAAACAGAAATAAACTCAACGATTCCAACTATATACATATCTATTCACAAACCCGAACATGTCGTTGTGTGGTCCATGTAGTACAGATAATAAAAAAGTATCTGCAGTTGTCTTGTGCATAAATTGTGAAAACGCATATCTCTGCATAGACTGTAAACGTCTTCACAATTGCCTGTCGGTACTTAAGAAACATGTGTTAAAAGCCATCGACATTTCATTTAATTCTTCGGATGAAGACCGTGAGTTTTACTGTGACGTATGCAAACGCAACGAGAAAAAAAGTTTTGTCCAGAATGTAAAAACGAAATTCTCTGTGTTTCGTGTAAAGAGACTCACATGGAACAGACACTGACTCGAATGCACGAGCTAAAAGACATATCTTGCTTCCGTTCCCTCGCAGAAGGAAGTTCTTCCATGTGTGTAAAAACAATGCCGGCAAGTTATGCAAAGGTTAATATTTAAATGGTGTTGCTCTCTCGTCGTTGCTTGATTCTCATGGGTCAATATGGCCTTTTACTATTTAACTATATCTTTATATCATTACATGTTGCAAACAATGGAGATATAATCTGAATAGATTTTAAGACGATATATTTTTCTTAATCATCCTCGCTTTAACTGTGCCCTAGTACAATTGTTTAACGGTTTAAGATCTATAACTCTATCAATAAACGCGTATTTGCCTTTCTCATATGTATGACGGACGTGGTTGTTATACTGTTACAATTAATGTAACGGATTTATTTTTTATTTATCCGGTTGTTAATTTCGTAAATTGTTAATATGTAAAGTGTTTCTAAAATTATTACCTATATAAGGTTGTTAATGCGTCACTGGTCAAGCCATGGAGCGGAATAATTAATTCTTTAATCATACTGCTATTGATAATAATTCAATTCATCTCCAGTAATTCTTTGGTCGGAAATGTTTAAGACCTGGTTTTCAAATTCAGTTTAGTAAATTTGGATATGGCGAGCGATCGCCGACTAGCAAATTCTTTAAAGTAAATAGATTTAAGATAAAACTAAACCTCGCATACAGATCTAGCTTGAAATTTTGAAGGGACATCTCGAGTTGAAGTCAATGTAACTGTAAGTAATTTAAGTAGAATACAAGTTTTCGCTCTATAACTTTAGTTTTGGTGGTGATAGTGCATAAAATTGTTTGTAATAGTACCTTACCCACACGATAAGCTTGTGATTTCATTTCAGGCAAGTCGGGTCATTACCGTTGTCACTGTTACTCAAAGTAGAAAAACAGTAATGAGGTGTTTTCATGTCAACAATAATAATTTGTTAGTAAGACCAATCTTGATGAAACTTAAAATATTGCTAGCGTGAGTAAAGACGTGGATTGTACTTGGATTAAGACATGTCGGACAAAGCGGATTTTCAATATTACTACAAATAGAAAAATGCCTTGCGCCCAATAACCAAAGTTTGGTTGAAAGTATCGAGCTGAAATTGTGTGTAGGGTTCTGCAATGCTGATCTAGCATGGGAGTCCATTTGGGGAAAAGCAAATAAAGGTGAATGAAACTTTCACTTAAATAAAGCAAACAAATTCTGATTTATAACTTGAGTTTGAATTTTATGTGTAGGTAGCTGAAATGTTTTCCTAGCATTGGATTCCATTTGAGACCAGTTCAAGATCAAGGTCACTGCTTCATCTAAATAGCTTGACTTTTTTAGGGTTTAGTTTTCTTAAAGTGTGCGTGCTGGTAACTACAAATATACATACACTGAGATTGCATTAAGCAACACCTGGATTAACGTCATACTAAATTGTACTTAAAGAGAGTTCTCCATCATTAACTTACGTTTAAATTGAAGTATTGCGCTAAAATTAGCGTGTATAAAGCTGTCATTCAGAACTGGCTTGGGATTGACCATTTGTGAAAATCATTACCCACTAAGACGTTTAAAACCTGTTTTCATTGCATTGGGTTCTTCAAGAAACGTTACCGATTACCTTAGCACACATGCACTATGCTAATGGTAAAAATGCACACCGAATTTATTTTCATGTCACTTTTATAACAAATATTAGGACACTATTTCAACTTGGTATTCTAAAGAATAAATATTCGTTTTTTAATCCAGGCTGTATTTTGTCTTACATATTGGTAGCATTCCGCGTCTTAATGGAAATTACGTTTTTAACTTCAAAAAACGCTGGATTGGTTGCGTTATTTGTGAACAGATATTGCTCTTTTATTAAACGTTAAATTAATTCAACATCGCTCAATGTTTTACATTATATTCCAAATCTGTTTGTATTAAACTCATACATCTTTTTAGCGTAAACCTGGTCGACCAACAATTAAATCAATTGTATTTGAATCAATAAAATTACACTGGACAAAACCGGAACAGTTTGATGGCGATGATTATTTCGAAATAAGTTTCACAGACAACATCAGGAAGGAATGGAAAACTATCGAGGAGAAGGTTAAAGAAGAGCTTTACACACTATGCGATCTTAAATCAGAGACACAATATATATTTCGGGTCCGAGTCATTTCTAGCAACTGGGCAGGTCCTTACAGTGATGTAAGTGAGTGTGTTAAAACGGCTAAATCAGCAGCGTCACAAATCGCCAAAGGCTCTACTTTTCTGAGTGTCGCTAATTCAATCCTAAACAATTTTATATTGCCCATGAAACAAAAAGCAAGGGATTAACAAGCAAAAATTAGGACATTGAAACACGGTAAGTTGGTTATTCCACATATCTTACTTCATAAAAAAATCGTTGCCCGTTTTAAGGCAGTGTTTGTAAAATGATATTTAATTAACTCTTTTTAGGAACGACAAAAAACAACCGACCATCTACTGAAAAGACTATTATGCTGATTGGAGAGACAGGTACAGGTAAAAGTACCATGGTAGACGCATTAGCTAATTACATTCTGGGAGTTAAATGGGACGATCCGTTTCGTATTGAAATGGTAAAGTTTGAAAAACGACATTCTTCAAATCGGGTAAATATAATTCGTAAAGCGTAATTTTTATTTAAATTTTTTGAACTGGTTCTTGTACCCAATCTTCGATATTGGTTATCGGCATATTTAAAAGTTTAATTAATATGTTATTTAATAAGAACATATGCATTTCATCGATATTCGCAACATTTATTCCAAATCTCGATTGTTTCTTATATTTATTTATTATTTTCTGCCATTTCAATTTCTGTTAATGTCACAAACAGAATGGATTACCTGCTACGTAATTCCGACCTTTGAACGGCGGACAACTCGATTATTCAATTACTATTATAGATACACCCGGAGGTACCAGAGGCTTAACAAGAGACGATGAACTCGTTCATTAAATCTCTACATTATTCAAGTCAAAACCCCCAAATGGTGTATTGCATATAGACGCGATCTGTTTTATTATCAAAGCATCTGAATGTCGACTTACTCCAACGCAAAAGTATGTTTTGATGCAATACTGTCATTATTTGGAAAGGATATTGAACAAAACATTTGCCCAATGATAACCTTTGCTACTGGAGATGATCCCCCTGTAGTTCAAGTTTTGAAAGAGTCTAAAATACCATTCGAGCAGCAGTTCTTGTTCAACAACATGGACATGTTTAAAAAAAAAAGCTAACGCAGACGAATTCGCTTTGTCTTATACAAACTGGATAAGAGAAATTCAAAGTTTTCGAAATTTTTTCACTTTTGTATAATCACTACAAACGAAAAGTCTTCAACTTACCAATACAGTGATATAAGAAAGAATGCGTCTGGCAACTACTGTTTGGAATTTTGAAGACATGATTGATCGTGCAATGAAAATGATAATTAATCTGAGCGAAGAAATGGAGAGACTTAAAGCATATCAAGAAGAAATTAAGACAAACGCAGATTATAAATTGAAGATTTCAGAACTTGAAACGTTGAAGGAATACTTACCTTATGGTCAGCACACATCTACCTGTACACAATGTAAATACACTTGTCATTTGGTATGCTCAAGAGCAGCGAATCAGCAAAAGAAAAGCTGCATGGTTATGAAAAAAGGAATGTGTACAATGTGTCGAGACAAATGTATATGGTATGTACATGAAAACACTCCATATAGATTTGTTCAGGTCACAGTTGAAAAGGAAAAAAAACCTTCAATGAAATTAAAGAGAAATACGAGGAAGCGTCTGGTAAAGCAATGAACAAAGAAACGATTATTAAACAAATAAGAGACGACATTTCTGTTCTATTTAAACAAATGGAAGAACATATGGATATTGTAGCGAGATGTAATTAAAGCCTGGCTGCAATAGCGCTGCGTCCTAAACCATATACAAGGGTAGACCACATAAATATGATGATACAGAATGAAGAGCGTGAAAATCACCAAGGTTACATAGAAAGAATACATACATTGAATAAGTTAAAGAACAGGAACATTGAAAAGGATTATCAAAAAGTTGAATCAAGACGAAGGCAAATCGAGGAAACACATCCGCTATAAAACGTATAAATGACTGGTAAGAGATGGTTTTTGCGGTAGAAGCTGAATCATTCACCATTCATGCCACCGTATCTAACAATAGTTTTTTATATATTGCAATTTTTAACACAATGACCGTGACCTTTGTATATTACACGCGTCATTTTTCTTGAAATAATCCACATATTCGTTTTCGTGACTTCAACCCATCGGTAAGTTTTGACTTTTAATATCATATCGATTAAATATATAATTAAGCCTCGTAAATATTTCAGCCATCTGAAAATTTAAGCAAACGTACAACACATACCCCCTTTTTTTAGCCCACAATCGAACAAAATGTCCCAGTTGAGCCATCGTGTTTAGTCCATGTCCGGCGTTCGTCCGTCGTGGGTTGTGCGTCGTCGTTGTGCATGGCTTGTTACCACGCTAGATGTCATCTTTTTCCCCCAGTTATTAAACACTTTTTTAAACTGTTATCTTGACAATATCCAGCATTTATTTGAATATTAGCAAGTGTTGACCAGGTAGTAAGGTGTGTTGTTAGAAGAAAAAAAAGCACTTTGATGCCAATCTAAACCCTGCTTTTATGACTCATTCTTGTTAAGTTGCAAGTACGGTTTATCTTTTCAATACATAGGCGAAGAGTGAATCTGTACATCTGGGTAAAGTATATTCAAAACTGTCAATAGGTCAAAGTTGTAGAAAAAACTTTTTTATCAACACAATTAGGCTCATACCAAATATAGAATTTTTAATGTTCGTCTCAATCTTGATAAATCTCGACCAAAAGTGTTTCTTCGCAAATATAACCTCACGTATAGCTTAAATATGGTAAGAGTGGGGTCAAAATCTTTGTCATCGTGTAATGTTTTAAATATGCATTAACAACACTGAATTATTTATTTATGTCACTCTTATAATTTGGCAATCTGAATGTTTTTCTTGAACATAACGTCATATTCATATGTCTCTCCATCAGGCAATATTTCCGCACACTGGATTAAATAGAAAATAATGAAAATCTTTGAATCAAAGGCTTCTAGTCAATAATAAACCACAAATTATATTATCCGTTCGGGAGTAGTACTGTAAAGTGTTATATAATGACCGTCTTACAGAACTAGATTTTTCAGGTTCTTATTCCTTATAAACGTAATTTTGGTGGCGGCATCATACGCTTCATTCTTGTAGATTCTGTGCATTTTATCGTTGCCAGAACTTCGATATTAGACTAATTCCCATAAAATTTTAAAATGTTATTTTCAAATGACAGCACAGAAAACCCAGTCAATATAAACAACTGCATTTTGAAAAAAAAGTGAACGTTTTGTTAAGTTCATGTTAAATTATCCTGTTTCATTATTTATTTAATAATTTAATACTTCCTAAAATGCCTTCATATAGTGCACTAACTAAGGATCACGTTTGTCAAAAACAAGGAAACAAAATAATGGTCAATTATTTTATATTTCTTTCCGCTTTCCTATTTTAAAATAGGAATATGTCATTTTACTAACCTTTTATCTGAGCTTTTAAACGAATTTATCAGACATATGAAATCAATAATGCCCTGTATCCATTAGCTTTAATGACGAATTCAAGCATTCAAACGGAATTCCAAATTGCACATATCTCACCACCGTTCTATAAAACAATGCAATAGCTATTCAAATTTTTCAACGTTTTATCTAATATCACATATAATCTAGAATCAGTAAACGAAATCATTATTATTAAGCAATATCATGTACTAAGTTCTTCATGTGTGATAGAAGTCATTTCTTAATGATAACGGAGTATTGTAATCTTATTTTATTGTATTTGTTCAACTTGTGGCAAATTGCATTCGTTATAGAGCGCGAAATAAAATCTTAAGCTAAACTGGTTGTGGATCGTGTTAGCTATGTTCAATAGTATCAATAAATACTCGTCTAAAAAATCGTCAGTACAAAATTAACTTGATCTTATCAACAATTTTGATGGTAGGGGTATGTCGATGTAAATGTATGGTCCATCGTTCTGACAATATGAAGAATTAAAAAAATATTAAACATATCAATGGTATTATTCTGCAAATAATACCATCGTTATTGTTGTTTCTGTATCTGTTAAGTGTCATTGCTTATTGAAAACACACATCATCATATAAACTGTATGAGTATTCTTCTTCGTTTAATCCTCGAGATAAACTCAAAGAATTTTTAAGAAAGGAAAAGGACGAAAGGTAATTATTGTAGCGATATTTGCTAATGGATGGTAGTTTAACTGGTCGTTGTCGATCTAGTTGTTCATCTAGAAATGCAACGTGAGTACTCAAATGAATAACATTTATTTCAGTGATTTTGTATAAATCATGTATCAAAAGTGGTCACTATATATTTACCACATGGTTGATATATCGACTGGTTTTGATAGCGTTTTGATATGAATTAAATATTGTTTAAGCAATTTCGTCCTTTGATTACACCTTTTACACCACTGTGGTAGGACCTGAGTATTCTCTAGTATTTAACCAAATATTTCAGTCCACCGCCCAATAGCGCTATGATCTTCCTTAACTGGCCCATTGAACATTATAGTCGTGTTGTAACCTATTTATAAAATACATCAAGCGTGTAACAACCTCATAATTTAGCACATTATTTTGAATAGCATTTTCGTAACATTTAATCTAGTTGAAATCTACGACAAAATGACGTTCAACGATGCAAAGTCATCTGTGCATGTAGTATGTGTTCATTATTAATGATAATGTTTATATAATAAGTAAACAATTCTAAAGCGCATTTTTGCATACAATCAGCGAAAGTGTTATTTAATTAACAAACCATATATGTATTGTATCATCACTTTCCTGAATAACGTCATCTGATTCGAAACACAATATTCTGCTAAAACCTTTAAGCATACGATCTTCTGCAGCTATTAAAAGTTTCTAATGGCTTATTTTTCAGGTACCGACGGCGCGTGGTTTGATTATTGTGCCTGATTCCTACCGGTGAAACAGGAAGAAGACAATGCGATATTGGCACACCATTTCTTAATCGCGCTTTTTCAAAATCCAATGTAAAATATTGACGTTATTTTGTTTCTATTTATAGTAAGGTACGTATAGTATGGTATGTAATAGTTAATGATTATCCTGTGTTGCCTGTGTATCGCTATTATATCCGCTGGATTTTTGTGACATTCCAATTATATATATGCATTGAACAGATAGTTATGTTACCTTAGTTTTCATTTATTAAGTGTTAATGCCATTATAATTAAATTATATGTATTTTTAATTTTCGATATCTGCGCTCAATTGTTTTTTACGTTTTTATTTTCGAGACCATGCATTTAACTGTTACACAAACTAACATACAGATTCTTAATTTTTCGTTCAACTAAATGAAGTGTAAATTAAATATTTCCAGGACTGGTTTCAGGTCGTCCTGTGGCAGCATCTTGGATCCAACCAGGTTCTTTAACATGCTGAACATGTAAAATACTCTACTTAGTTGGACTTCCCTTTTTTACCACATTTCCTTAACCCTTTCCCTCATAAGAAGCAATGTGAAAATGGCTTTTGTAACTAGCATAAAACCAGTAAATAGAAGTCTGTTAAGGTTTTATGCTGTTTGATGCTCATTAGTAATTAAGGGTTTGAAATGAAGCTTTTAAAACTTCAATTTAGTAAGAAAGGTATTGAAATAAATTTGACTTTGTATGGGAGTACAAATGTGTTAAAATACATATTTAAGAGGTAAATGTTAAGAAATACCAATGACCAGTATTTTTGTAGTCCTCATTCAATAGAATTACATAATTTTTTTAAGCTATCATGTCATTTTTATTTGAAATCCAAAGAAGTGCTTTAGTTTGTTGGAAGTTCTTTGAACGTTATGGCCTAAGGTTGATATTAATCCTTTGAACACAAAAACTTAAGTATGGGCATTAGCATTTGTAGCTTGTGAAAATAAAGGTTGTTGGACCTTTGGAAATTAGGACTCTTGTTTGCTTTTAGTCCTTTGAAACTAAGGGCTTTTGTTTGGCTGTTGTCCTTTGAAAATAAGGTCTTTTTTTGCTTGGTGTCCTTTGAAAAAATATGGTCTATGTATTCTTGTTGACCTTTTAGTCAGGAAAGGAAAGGAAAGGCGTTTTTGACCTTTATTTCATGGAATTTCTTGATTGTTTGTTTGCTTTTAGTCCTTTGTCTTTTTAAAATGAGCTCCTCTTTTGTTTGCTTGTTGTCCTAATCAAATATTGGCGTTAGTTTGCTTGTTGTCCTAAGATTATGAGGGCTTAAGTTAAAGTCCCTTGAACTTTTGGACTCAAGTTTTCTTTGGAAAAAATCTCTTAAAATTTCTTGTAGTTTGATTTAAGGCCTTTGAAAATGGTGGTTTTACACAGTTGTCATGTCTCCTCCTTTCAGCTGATTTTCTCCTTTTTAATTTCAAACAAAATGTTATAAATAATTATTAGCTTTGATGGAATTGTATACAATTAAAAGTCTAAATGTTTCTTGATTGATAGGGCATTTTCCTCTCCTGAGGTGGTTTCTAAATCACACCATTGTCTATAGTTTGCTTGTAGTCCTTCAAACATTATGAGTTTGTCTGGATCATTTGAAATAAGTAATTGTAATGCCCTTGATAATTTAAATAGTATACAGAAGAAAAATTGTTACTGCAACTGCATGCAACATGTATAAATAAGAACCTAAATGACTTGAATGGCTGGATATTTGAGTTCCATTTCACTGACATTGTTTCCAGCTAAGAATGTGGCTGCAGACATTGCCCAGAAGCTGTGTAACTCTGCGGCAGTGAAGTTGGAGGGGAAAGTCCTGGGAACATTCAGCAGTGAGTACATGTTGGACGTCAACATGGGCGTTATTTTCTAGTCTTAGAATGGGATGAAGATTACAAATAATTACAATTTAACCTAGTTCTTTTTCTTTAGCCGCACTAATGCTTTGTGCAAGATTTGGATGGTGATACATTTATCAAGAATTTTGAAAGTTCTGTGCATTAGAAAATAAACCTATGTTTTTATTTCAACTGGGCCTTTCAATCTTATTGGACTTTTGATGTTTGATTGGAAGCCATCAGAGATTAAAAACACTCACATTGCTGTAAAAAACTAAAGTTTGACACAAAATCTTTTGACTATAGCATTATGTCTCAATGTAATTTTCTTTTCAGTCACATTATGTTTTGATTACCCATAAACTACAAGCAATTGTTAATTATAATTATAACATGACCTACGCTCCAGGAGATAAATAACGTAATGCTTAATTTTGTTCATTACACAGGTGTTATTGCACTAGTTATATAACTGTGAAATGACGACTGACGTCATTTTTTTGACGAAATGACGTCATTATTCCAGCGAATTTCTTCAGTTAAACTCTTTTTACAATGTGAATAAACGGTGAAAAGAGCATAAAATAAAAAGAAAATTTGTTGGTCATGTTATAAATAGAATATTCAATTCATGGTCATTTTGTATTGAATTTATTAAACTCGTCATCTAAATAAAGATAAAAACTCGGCAAGCCTTGTTTTGATCTTTATTTATATGACTTGTTTAATTAATTCAATACCAAACGACCCGTCATGCAAGATCCTATATATAAATTACCTGATACGATTTCTCAAACTTTTTTATTCTATGACTACAGGTATTACAACAACTGTTAAGACGGCTCTCAACGAAGCATGTCTGCAGATCCTGTCTCCCCAGCGCCGTGTGGACATCCTACGTGATGCCATGGACGCCAAGAAGGCGCGCCGCCCCTTCTGTATCACCTTCTGTGGAGTGAACGGTGTGGGAAAGAGTACTAACCTTGCTAAGGTATGTGTGTGACTGGGATACGTGTGTGACTGGGATACGGTTGTGACTGGGATACGTGTGACTGTGGAGTGAAAGGTGTGGGAAAGAGTACTAACCTTGCTAAGGTATGTGTGTGACTGGGATACGTGTGGCTTTTGTTGTCAGAAATATTTGTAATTGTTATTGATATTTCAAATTAAGAGTTTTTTTTATGTCATCTTGAAAATAGGGTGTGTCAAAATGTAAAAAAAAACTGGTTTGAGAATATCTCTGCTTATTTTTTGGAATCTGATTCCTCTTACCAGATATTAAATTATCAATAGCACCAATTTATATCAGATGAATTGATAATAGCCCCATAAGCAGAAGGAAGATTGGAGTGACACTGTCGGTTGGTCAGTTTGCATAATGTCATAAGTTTGTGAAGCAAACTACTTCCACATTTTGCTAGCAATACCATTAAACTTTAGATATGAAATTGTCGTCACCAGTGACCCAAACATTATGAGATATTTGACCTTGAGCATAACTGACAAACCGCAGTCGGCGTAAAATGTAACGGAGTTTGAGGAACAAACTACTTCTACGTACTCTAACAAATGATTGCAAATTTCAATAATGTCATTTCCTCAAAGTGTTGGTGTGCAAGGTACTTAAGTTCAACTTGGCATGCATTGCAAATGGCAAGCTATTGTGGTCTATCTTTATCCCTCGTTCTTCGTTTATCTTGACAATATGAATATGCCGTGTTTGAATCTTGGTCAAATGAGGTCAAAAACAAGATCACCAGGTAAATTCTTGAACACCTGGTGGCCATGAACTGAGATGAGAGATCTTGGGTCATCATGGCCTCCTTGTCATAAAATGCTAGAATTTCATCAGATGACAACCATTTACGTTCTGTTCCTTTTTCTTCCCAGATCTGTTTCTGGCTGATCGAGAATGGTTTCAGCGTGCTAATTGCAGCCTGTGACACGTTCCGTGCTGGTGCCGTGGAGCAGCTGAGAACCCACGAACGCAAACTGAATGCCATTCACCCGCCTGAGACCCACGGAGGTCAGCAGATGGTACAGCTGTACGAGAAGGGCTATGGCAAGGATGCGGCCGGGATAGCAATGGAGGCAATAAACTTCGGTGAGTGGCAGATCTTGTTTTTGATGAGTTTACAGTTGTGATATATGAAGCAGGTTTTAACTGTAAATTTTTAATTAAAACACGGGACAATAGTTTTTTTTATGGGTATATGTAAGTTTCTGATGGGTATAAATTATATATAATATTGTTAAGTTAGATTTAAAGGGCCTTTTCACAGATTTTGGCATTTTTTTTGAAGTTGTCATTAAATGCTTTATATTGATAAATGTAAACATTAAATTTTAAAAGCTCCAGTAAAAAAACAAAAATAAAATTTATAAAAGGAAAAAAAAGTAGCCCGCAGCAGGGCTCGATCCAGTGACCCCCGGAATCCTGAAGTAAAAACGCATTAGCCAACTGAGCTATCCTGCCAAGCATACATAACATGCGTAATGTATACGTTATATAAGCAATCTTCATAGTTTCACAAATTTAAACGACAACAACAGAACTCTCTAAATTATTCAATCGTTTCGCGTTGCAACGCTTTATAATTTTTAGGTTTTTAAATCGTCAAAAGATGCATATAATGGCTATATTAGACCATGGCAAATGTTCAGTAATACTGTTTCCTCACAAATATCATAACTAAACCGAAAATTTGCGAATCTGAAACAACTTTTTTCAATTTTGTCAATTTACCAAACCGTGAAAAGATCCCTTTACAAAAATGCATACATTATGACCTCATTATGTTTGAAAATATATATAAAAAAAATTTGCAACATCTAATATGGAGACTGTTAGAAGAGACTTTCATAAAAAAAGTCTAATGCATTTAACCTTTTTTCTCAGAGCGCGTCTCATTTTTTATGTTGTAAGGCAAGATTGCTGTCAAAAAGATTGTGACATGAAAAACAAACATACATTAAGGGTAACATTATGTTTGAAAAGATAAAATCTGTATTTTTTTGTTTACAAATTTAACATTGCGAAATTTCCAATTTAATGCTTTAAACCCTCCAACAGAAGTCAGAAAAAGACCTTGCATGACAAGCCATGATACCCAAAAGTCATAGTTAAAACTTGCATTACTAGCCATGATACTCAAAAGTCATAGTTAAACCTTGCATTACTAGCCATGATACCCAAAAGTTATAGTTAAACCTTACATTACTAGCCATGATACCCACAAGTCATAGTTAAACCTTGCATTACAAGCCATGGTACCCAAATGTCATAGTTTAAACTTGTATTACTAGCCATGGTACCCAAATGTCATAGTTAAACCTTGCATGACAGGCCATGATACCCAAAAGTCATAGTTAATAGCCATGATACCCAAAAGTCATTGTTAAACCTTGAATGGCTAGCCAGGATACACAAAAGCCATAGTTAAACCTTGCATGAATAGCCGTGATACACAAAAGTCATAGTTAAACCTCGCGTGACTAGCCATAATACCCAAAAGTCATTGTTAAACCTGGAATGATTAGCCATGATACCCAAAAGTCATTGTTAAACCTTTTCCACTAAAAGGCAAAGTGAAAATGGCTATGTGAAAACAGTATAAAACCAAAACAGCCAATGTTTTATGCTTTTTACTGCTCATTAGTATCTAAGGGTTGGAAATGAAACATTTAAACCTTGAACTTAGTAAAAGGGTCTTTAATAGAAGTTAAATTTCTATGGGAAAGGGTTAAACCATACCATGATCAATGTTATAAGTTTGTTCACCGTTAAAGCTCGAGACCTCCATATTGACGTAGCCCTGGTGGACACCGCTAGACGGATGCAGGACAACGAACCTCTGATGAGGGCTCTAGCCAAGGTAGGTTGGCGTGTTAAACTGTGTCACTTATTTTGCTAAATCTCTGCAGATTCAGATCATGATATTGAAAACCGGGAATTCAGGAATAAGTAAAATGTTGTTCCGTGTGTCAGTATTCAAATCTTGTATTTGAGGTAGAGATGGACGTTATCAAAATACTATTTTTTGGATTGAAGTGTTTTAGAAAGCAGCATCATGAAATTAACCCACTGTTATCTTAACCTGAAAAGCACACATCAGGGGAGATAACTGTGAGGTGTTATCAGTTATGTCTATAACTTGTTCACATAAGTCAAATTCAAACATGTCTAAAATTTCTAAGGAACAATACCGGACAAAAAAGTATTACTATTTCCACCATTATCAGGGTATGTAGAGAATATAAGGAGTGTTTTTTTCCACCATTTTGGGATTGGGGCCGGGTCCCTTTGAATTAGAAACATTTGTGGCGTTTTGACTAAGATTGGGAAATGAGGGTTGTTGCTGTTTTGCTAAAAAATGCTTCAAAATGAGAATAAAAGTGTTTCAGTATTATTTTTAATAAGGTTCAACTGATATGGTAAGATGGGAGATGAACAATATGTTGAAATCTATATTTAAAAAGATTTTTTTTTGTTGAAAAACCTTCAATTGGGAATTTTTAGGTCCCATTTGGATAAAATAGATACTTTTTATGCTCCCGGTAGGGTGGCATATAGCATTTGAACTGTCTGTCCGTCCATCCGTCCGTCCGAAAACCTTAACGTTGGCCATATTTTTTGCAATATTGAAGATAGCAACTTGATATTTGGCATGCATGTGTATCTCATGGAGCTGCACATTTTGAATGGTGAAAGGTCAAGGTCATCCTTCAAGGTCAAAAGTCAAAAAATACAATCCAAGGGAATTAATAAGCTTTAAAAGGGAGATAATTTATAAAACTGCCAAATAATATATTGAAGTTTTATTTCAAAGCAGCGCAATCGGGGGCATTGTGTTTCTGACAAAAACATCTCTTGTTTCAACTGGGATTGGGACCAAATACCGGACCCGATTTTTAACAAAAAACACACTGTTGGATGACAATGAAGTTTATTAATGGAGGTTTATAAGTGAGTAAGTGTGAGGCTAAAAGTAACACTAAAACAGTCTATATTGGTGACAGCGGTGTCCGCCTAGTAACCAGGAGGTCATGGGTTAGATCCCTACTGTGGGAGTGATCTTTACATCTCCCTCAAAGACACCAAGTACAGGCTTAGGCTCAGGAAACGGACTTGAGTGCATTTAAAATAAGTAATAAGTACTTTCAATGTAATTGGGCCAAAAAATAAGCATGTTTAAACTAGAGTAACAGTCGTATTCCTCTCTGCATCTAATTAAGATCAGGTAGCCTTAATCAGGCTTTATTCGTAGGAGAGGCGACCAGATATAATGCTTTAACACACTTTGACCTTAGGCAAATATGCGTTATTTATTACCTCCATTTGCCCCCTGTGTATAGCTAATAAAGGTGAACCAGCGGGACCTGGTGCTGTTTGTGGAAATATGTTCTATTTATTATCTCCATTTACCTCCTGTTTATAGCTGATAAAGGTGAACCAGCGGGACCTGGTGCGGTTTGTGGGTGAGGCTCTATTAATTACCCCCATTTACCTCCTGTTTATAGCTGATAAAGGTGAACCAGCGGGACCTGGTGCTGTTTGTGGGTGAGGCTCTATTAATTACCTCCATTTACCTCCTGTTTATAGCTAATATAGGTGAACCAGCCGGATCTGGTGCTGTTCGTGGGTGAGGCCCTGGTGGGTAACGAGGCTGTTGACCAGCTGACCAAGTTCAACCAGGCTCTCGACGACCACTCCAACATGACCAACCCCAGACTCATTGACGGCATCATCCTCACTAAGTTTGACACCATTGACGACAAGGTGAGCATAACCATCCAGACATTTCTAAAGTTGACACAGGTCTCTCCCACCCCCCACCAGGTCTCTCCCCCGCCACCTTCCGGCTCAGTTTCCCTCTACTTGAAATTATCTGTTGTAATGATTGTCTGTTTAGCGCAAGTTAAAGATTTATTATCCCCCGCCAAAGGCGGAGGGATATTGTTTTGGCGTTGTCCGTCCTTCCGTCTGTGTCCGGAGCCATATCTTGGAAGTGCTTTGGCAGATTTCATTGAAACTTGGTACGAGTTTATATATGGATAAGAGGATGATGCAAGCCAAATGGCATTGTACACCATATGTTTATAACAGAGTTATGGCCCTTTGTATCTTGAAAAAATGCTTTTTTCTGTGACAAAGCTCTAGTTTGGCGATATCAATTCAACGAATTTGCTTGTTTCTTATATAGTATTCAAAATAGCTTGCTTTCAGTATGGTGAAGATCCTAAAAGTATGTTTATAATTGAGTTTAATATTTCCTGTTCAATTAAAGTAACTAGAGGTTAAGCCTAATTTTCTTGAAGACCATTTAAGGTATTTGTATGTGCATGGATAGGATGCAATGAAGGCACTTCTAAAGTGTCTGTATGTGCATTTATGCATGTGACTGTTAAGAAAACAATTTTTATACATTAGGAAACTTCCATATCGGGTAAATGTGGGTTTTTATCAAATTTCTAGCTAATGTTGTAGTTTTATGCATTCGTTTTACTATATGAGGGTCAATATGAGAGGTTAGTGAGATTGTGTAAGAGCTTTCGGTAATGGAATGATTTGAGTCGCGTTCTGAGAAAACTGGGCATAATGCTTGTGCGTAATGTTTTTTGCTAAGAAGAGACTTCATTTAAATGAAATTTGTCATAAAAGCGGAAAGCGTCATCCCTGATTAGCCAGTGTGGACTGCACAGGCTAATTGGGACGACACTTTACGCACATGCATTATGCCCAGTTTTCTCAGAACGCGACTCATTGTAGACTTTTATTTGAGCCTTGCTCTTTGAAAACTTGGCTTAATGCATGTGCGCTAATTGTCGTCCCAGATTAGACAATTTACGCACAGGCATTAGGGCCGGATTTCCCTGCAGGCTGTTCATTAAATTGTAAATTTCAATTAATGGACTTGAAGTATTTACCATGAGCAAAATGCATTACCAATAGTCCAATATGCACACATGTGTAATACCTTACCACTTAGCATGTACTTTTAGTTAGCTTTTTTTGTTTGCCATCAGGTGGGGGCGGCCATATCCATGACGTACACGACCGGTCAGCCAATCGTGTTTGTGGGAACTGGGCAGACGTACACTGACCTGCGGAACCTGAATGCCAAGGCTGTGGTGCACGCACTTCTGAAGTAGAACTATTTTCTGCTACCAAAACCTTCAGAGAAATATACAATGAGATATGCAACAGTGCTAATGCAAAGCAAACTGTAACAAGCTATAATATGCGATCATGGAATTACAACCAGGGTCAATGAGCCCTTGATTTTAAACATTATGCAAGAAAATTTCATTTTATACAATTTAAAGAAGTGTAATCACTAACAATGATTTAAGAACAAACCTGGATGATTTGCTTATTTTAACAATTATATAAACGTTTTTGGTGTTTTTCATTTTCGAAAATGATCAAGTGACTGATTTTTATGTAAGGAGTTTTGTTAATACTTGCACAGGGATACTATATAACTATTCAGAGAGATATATATACATTCAGACTGCCCTGGGTCACTTGCTTGTAATACAGTTAGCCTGTATTAACTTTATTATTGTCCCCTACCGATGAAACCGGAGGGGACTTATGTTTTGCGCTCTGTCTGTCAGTCTGTCACACTTTTCTGGATCCTGCGATAACTTTGAAAGTTCTTCATATTTTTTCATGAAACTTGAAACATGGACAGATGGCAATATGGTCGGAGATTATGCACGTCAATTCATTTTGTTCCTACGTCAAGAACTCTGGTTGCTATGGCAACAAAAAAAATACTGACAATGGTGGAGTTTCACCGGTAGGGGACCATATTGCTTGGCAATCTCTTGTTTTTTTTCCAGAAAATCACATTACAAAGCAGTGAAAGGGATAATTTTGTAATGGAACTAAATCATTACTAATTTTATTTATATATAAAAAATGCCTTGTGAAATACATAATTAACAAGCAGTTGACAGACGCTTTCATACAATGTGATTGTATTTCGGCCACTGATGATATTTACAGTAAATATCTGTTTGTAAAGTATGAATATTGTTACAAATATTATCATTGGTTTGCATATTTGTTTAATGATGTCATTTCTTCTGACTGTGTGGTCTAGTAACCATGGGCAAGAAGTGTGTGAAATATATGTGTATACATGTATGTGTTCAGCTTTACACTGTATGTATAAATATATAGAGGATATTTGTTGGATTTGGTGGAATATCGATTTTAATTTATGAGTGATCATAGAAAATATAGCAGCCACCCATGAAATATGATGAGGATTGAATTAAAATCAATATTCCACCAAATCCAACAAATTTTCTTTTTATTTTATGCTTGCAAATGATTATTCTTGTATATTTGCCATTCCGGACAATATAATTCCCCGCAGGGTGCCCCGCAAGGTCATTACATGTATGTTCAAATGAAGCTAATCCGTATGTTTTATAAGGAATTTGTTTTTGATCTGCATGTTAGTGTACACACGTTTTCTCCCATGATTTGTATTTGAAAAAATGGCACTATTCAGATGGGGTGTTTTGATATAAATGTTTTTAAATTAATGATTTAGGGCTTTTACTTGATTAAAAAAGTCAAACTCTTAAACTCACATTTGTAGCTGATTTTGTGAAGTTTTCTTTTTGTTTCATTTTATATATTTACATGGAGTGTACATTGATTGGTCATAAATCATATTTCTAAAAATACAATGTAAGGGTCTAAAATATAGTAAAATTAAATATTGTTATATATTATTTGCTTAAATGTATATGTTGTTTAACATCCTGGTTTGGTTCTCATTGTAATTACTCATTTGCTTCTGGTGTAAGTTTCGACTTTTTCCTGTCATTCGTTATGGTTATTGATAGTAAGCCTATAACACATATTCTGCCATTTTGTATGGTAGTATCAATTGAATTTACTTTGTTTATTTAAAGCCCTATATTTTTTAACTAAAAAATTCACATTGGACAATATAGACGAAACTTTGATTCTAAACTGTTTTATATAGTATTTATATAAAACATACAAACATTAGGTATGCTTGAGCATTGAAAGTTATTATGTTTTATGAGAACTTTAGCTCATCAAAAGATTCTGTTAATGAAAGTGTTATAAATATATAAATATTTCAAAAAAATAATTTTAACGTTATGGCAAACTATGGCTTTGCTAATTATATTCATTATCACTAAGGTAATATGTTGTCTATGAATGTTCATTCCATGTTTTGTCAAAGCAAAAGTGTACATATTCAGATTGAAACAGAAAAACTATTGTTTTTTCTTGTCTGTGTATGTAATGTAACCTTTCACATTTATCAGAATTCTGAAGTTATTTTATTGCTCTTAGTGTATGTACTGTCACATATTTTTAAGGTATTTCGACTTTGTTTGTGTCAAATTATTGTTTATTTGCATGTTTATTGTTGATGCATATTAATAAGTTGTGTAGATTATTTCACAAAGATATTTCACTTTATTTTGTATTTATCATATCTAATGAAATGTACATGATTTTGTTTTGTATATAATGAATGATATTAAGAAAAGAGATGTTTGAATACAGCGAAAATCTAAAATTAGCTTGTTTTTATTTCTTTTTAATCAGGCTTTCACAGAAGTAAAAAACCTGGTTATTGAATCGGGGTATATGGTTAGTGGGCGGTCAGCTTCAAACTGGTGGTTAATGGTCCAGATGGCGTGCTGGTGGACAGCGCCAAACAGGTGTTTTTCTATAAATTGTTTTCAGTTACCAATACTGAAGAAACTTTGGTTATGGAAGATTTGCATTGATACCTAGCTTGGAATTGTACTAGGGACGAGTCAGGTCAAGATCCCCATTACTAAATATAGAATAACGTTTTCCTCTCAATTTGTTAAGTTCGGATAGTTACTTTTCTTCAAATTAATATCGAGATAGTTTGCATGCATGTAGTTTGCATGCATGATGGGAAAATCATCTCCATGTCCAGATCACGTGCGAGTATTTGAAAACTGGCATATTGGTGGTTTCAGGTCAATAGATTGAGTTTGCCATGACGAATCGTGATGAAACTTACGATATGGCAAGTTTGAATACATACCTGTGGATTGTATTTTGAGCTGGTTGGATCACGGTCGTAATGACTAAAAGTAGAAAAACAATCACAGCTTTAAATTTGTGGAGAGTTTGCACCGAACGATGTGCATGTATGTATCTTACGTTTAGATCTTGAAATTGCATTTGGGGCTTGTTTGGTCACAGTGCAAGTTTCTTTAAATGAATGGTTTCCGCTACATAATTTTAGTTTGTGCTGAACATGTGTGCGCGAGATTCCATGTGGAACCAGTTGCGTCAAGATGAAGACAACTGTTTCAAAAACAAACGGTTTCTACTAAATCACAAAATATGTGATGGTACTAGTAGTGTAAATGCAGGCCTAGCATTTTTTGGCCAGTCAGGTGAAGGTCATTGTACTCCCTGTAACCACAAAAAGAAATACTGTTTCAGCTCATTTGGTGTGTAGATAACTTTCATTCGGGCTTTGCTTGGGATTGCACCATTTATTTTAATTGTAAATAATTGAATAAGTAAAAAAAATAGTGACCAATTGAACACCTGGTTTTGTGGTATTGTTATGTTTATTGTAAAATTATTTTGATATAATTTGGTTTAGGTAGACTACACATTTTATTAAACGAGAGATAAGATGAACAAATTTCTCATATGGTGCACCCCGCGTAAAAAGACTTTATTTTTATGATTTGCGATTGAAAAAGGTGAATATAACATAGATCGTTACCTAACTGAAAATCGTTTGGTGTTACGCTGTACCAGCACTTTTTATAATTTCAATGGGGCTCTGCTGGAAATTTACGCTAATAACCTAAGCACATCAGACAATGACTTCATTCCAGTCTTTTGAGTCATGATTGACGCTTTTTAATTTAATGTATTAACTTAGAGAAAACGGAACATTAAGCAACAGTTAAACTTGGAAAGCATGCGCAAAATTGCGGAACAAAAAGACCCCCGTAAAATCTGATGGTACAAACCAAGCTTGTCCATTTGAAGTCAATTTCGAAATCACATACCGTTTCTGATATAATTATTGGAATTAATCTACATGATTGGTACGTAAAACGTCATCATGGTTTATTCCCTCTGATTGGGTTTTCCCAGAAATCCTGAAAGTTTTATTTGAATTATTTGTTTTAAGCTCGTCTGAGCACAACGTAGAATGCTTAAACTTCATTTTATTTAACCTTTTTTCAGAAAATTAGAACTATTTTTTAGTGTTTAAGCTTCATGATCATGTATTCATACCTCAACCATAGATGTCTAAAACCCTAACGTGTGGATCATTGGCATTGACGCATATCTTGCACATTTACACATGGTATTGATATATCTTAAGTGACCATTTAATTACCTTAGAAATGAGGACGTTGTTTGCTCCCCAAACACATCGCATTTTATGCGGACTTAAAAAACGTCAGATCGACCGACAGAGTTAGTCCAATTTGTCCCAGCTAAACCTTGTACGGAATATAATCAACATAGTTTGGGTCAATTAACATGTTTCTTTATGTAACTGTTACAAATATTATGGGGTTTCACGTAAACGAGAGACCAACAACTATACATTGATCAGAAGTTTGTCGGAAATTCGCAGAATTTCCGGAATGCAAATTTGTTAAAGCAGATTTATTTTTCAAATAATTTGTAAAAATATAAAGATTGTTAATTTTTTCGATAAATAGTTAAAAGTAAAAAAAATCAGCATTAAAAATCGAGAATTCCTTTGGCAGACATGTTCTACACATTTGTTCAAAATATCTTTATTTTTTAGCGTTTGCCTCTGGTTTTATCGAAAATGTAATAATATATATATATATATATATATATATATATATATATATATATATATATATATATATATATATATATATATATATATATATATCAATCTCGCTCGCTCGCATGAGTGGTAGCATTATTCCTTCGAACAACTGTACAATTTGTTACAAAATCTGGGTAAAAAAGAAATGACTATGGGTTGCAGTTCAATATTTAACTCATTTGTTTGAAAGATAAGCAAAAGTGTTAGTGTATAGGTAAATTATCCAAACAAACTAAATTTAAACTAAACACGTTTTACATATGTCTTTCTAATTTAAAATAAATTTAAACATAAACTAGAAGTGGCTAGGCAGAGGCCGACGCGTATCCCCACGCCGCATAGATGGTATATTAAAAGGCAATTTGGGGTGGGCAAGGCCTATGTTGGTGGGGCCCCGGAGTGGGTAATGTGGACATGGATGGTCGAGATAGACCGTGTTGTCATAAGAGATGTCCAGTATTAATTAAATTTAAATTTAGGTACGAAAAAAAAATTGGGTACGAGAAAACATTTGGGTAAGAAAAAAATGTTGAGTACGAAAAAAACATGTTGGGTACGAAAAGAAAAATTGGGTTTGAAAATAAAATTGGGTACGAAAAAATTAGGTACGCAAAATTATGGGTACGAAAAAAAACTGTGTACGAAAAAAAATTGGGTACGATTTTTTTTGGGTACGAACACAAATTTGGGGGTACGGGTAAGTAGTACCCATGAACCTCTCGATAATTAGAAAGAGGACGGGGACCAAGCTGCCTTTACCTTTATCAATGGCTCTGGGGTGGGTATATGGGCATAGATGGTCGAGGTAGACAATGTTGTCATAAGAAATGTTCAAATTAATTTGAACTCAATTGGTGAATAAATGAAGAAGTTATGTTAAAACAAAAATTTGGGTGGGCGTGGTCGCTGTCGCTTCCTACACTATTGGCACTAGAACCGTGAAACTTAAACCCATTGTAGCTATGAGCATACGTGCGACGGTGCACTATTTGGAATTTTGATCTGACCCTTGGGTCAAACGTTATTATCATGTGCGTCGCATATTGTTTGTAAAATTAGTTTTTTTACACATTTTTCCCATTTCTTTACCCATATCTTTTGACCCAGGGGTTAGATCAAAAGTCCGTCACCGTCGCACATATGCTCATAGCTACCATGTGTGTAAGTTTCACGGTTCTAGTGCAAAAAGTGTAAATCTTCTGACCAAGTTTCCAGATGATCGGAAAATAAATGTGACCTCTAGAGTGTTAACAAGGTTTTACTATAGCCATATAAGGAAAATTACCACGCCCCCGTGGTGGCCATGTTTTTCAACAAACCGGCATCATTTTTTTTTAACTCGTCCAAGATATTATTGGGATGAATCTTCTGACCGATTTTCATAAAGATCGGACTATAAATGTGGCCTCTAAAGTGTTAACAAGATTTTACTATAGCCATATAAGGACAAATGCCCCGCCCCCTGGCGGCCATGTTTTTCAACCAACCGGCATCATTTTCGAACTTGTCCAAGAGATTATTGGGATGAATCTTCTGACCAAGTTTCATGAAGATTTGACAATAAATGTGGTCTCTAGAGAGTTAACAAGATTTTTCTATAGCTATCTATAGCCATTTAAGGAAAAATACCCCGCCCCTTGGCAGCCATGTTTTTCAAGCGAACGTAACCATTTTCGAACTCATCCAAGATATCATTGAGACCAATCTTCTGACCAAATGTCATTAAGATTGGAAAATAAATGTGGCCTCTAGAGTGTAAACAAGGCAAATTTTGAAGGCGCACGATCTACGACTCACGACGCACGACGGACGACGCACGGCGGACAAAAGGCGATCACAAAATCTATTATTCATTTAATTCCAGTTTTGTGTTCATGCCTGTGCTTTTAATCGAATTTGTAATCAGTGAACTCTAGACAGGTCTGGTTTGTACTTAAGTGATACAATCACGACATCTACCTCAATTTTTATCATTGTATGTTCCTTTGTACCCATACAAAGACATAATTGTATGTGTGTCAGTGAAAACAGTTTATATTCTTTAAGTATTGTTAGAAGACATGACTTACCTTGGAAATAATCTGTATAAGCTTAAATAACTACTGCAGCTTCATTGCCTTCTATTAGTGCTCTGTTTTGATTTGGTACATTTATATTATTATTTTTTATATAATATTTTGTGAATTGTAATTTTTAACTGGATACTATTAAATCGCACTATTACAATGTGTTCATTAATACAGGTATGATGATGTGTTCATTAAGAGCTTGTGGTTTGGTTGTTTGTAAAATATTTATCTAAATACTTCTGTTTAAAGAAGAACACACATGGCAATCAATATTAATTTTCTTGTAACAAAATTCAAACATCGTAGTATATTTTCCATTGTAAAAAATAAATGTTGCAGTTAATGCATTAACAATTCTCCCTATGGGATATACATAAAGATCCATGCAGACTATTTAATCTCTAGTTTTTGTTTTTATTTGCAAATTGTTATATATGATTTTTTTGCATTATGATTATCTCTTGAAGTGAAAAAAAACTTATTCGCTTTTGAACCCTAACACCAGAATTAATGAGATTGCAAGATACTTCAATAAAATCATGTTTTCTCATTCGAATGGTCACATTTAAATCAATCATGTGTACGTGTATATTAATTTGATGCCAATTTTGTTAAAAAATTTATCATTTATTTTAACACACACCCACGAATTTCTGGATTCACTCCAATTAACAGTACCTTATTCACCGCAATCTGATCGCATCCTGATCGTCATTTTTGTCTTCCATAGGACCAAGGCTAGAATGTCAAATTTTATCGTTTAGTCTTAACATCAATAGCCCATTACTACAACTCTGCAAGCACATTATTTTGCTAATGACTTACATGTAACCGATATCACATAACCCCATGTTAGGCATTGACCTATAGATATCTCTTGATTTAGTAATTTTACCCATTTTTGTCTCGCAGCGACACGACTTGACATTGTTGAATTCTTAACACGATTGTTGAATATGTCGATATTAAACCCCTAAAAATAAGTAGAAAAAAATGAGCACACTTACCTTACATATAGCATAATTCCGATGTCCAATTACATATCGCCTTATCTGATACCCGCGATTTATTGGTGAACCTATGTGTCGATACATATTCAAAGTTTGACAAAATTTATGTGTACGACAATTGCCCGGCCCCGTCCCCCTATCCTTCTGATTCGCTAAGGGTATAGAGGCATAAGTATGCGCACTTATGCCTCAGTCACAAATAATCCGGTCGCCTGCCGATGTGTCCGATCTCCAGGCATCGAGAAAACTGGACTCGTCGGAGCCGTCCTCCGTCCGATGAGTGACAAAGTTAAAAACATCAGTCACAAATAGACACCGATCACCGTCCGATCAGCGGCCGACGTTTTTCCGCTCATCGGGCTGGTGCCGGCCGATGATCGGAAGCACATCGGGTCATTTTGTAGCATCGGGCGGCGTCCGGATTAATTTTTTATATCACAGTTTGTTTTACCCGACATCGGGCCCGGGAAGGAATCGAGTTGAGATCGAAAAAAGATCGGACGATCAACGAACGGTTATCGCCCGGCGTGCGCCCGACATCGGATTCATTGTACGTGTATCATAACGAGCATCGTCCGGCGTCCGTCGGGCATCGTGCGGAGGCCCTCCGGCAGTTAGACGGTCGCCGGCCGATGTAATGCCTCTGGGAAATACCTTTACTTTTGCCGATACACGTTCAATGAATCCGATGTCGGGCGATCGCCGGGCGATACCCGTGCGTTGATCGTCCGATCTTGTTTCGATCTCAACTCGATTCCTTCCCGGGCCCGACGTCGGGTAAAATTTTAAGTGAGACTTAAAATTAATCCGGACGCCGCCCGATGCTACAAATTGGCCCGGTTTCCGTGCGATCATCGGCCGGTCGCCAGCCTGATGAGCGGAAAAATACGTCGGCCGCTGATCGGACGGTGATCGGTGTCTATTTGTGACTGAGGTATAAGTAGTGGTAAACTAGATGAATTGTAAAAAAGACTTCAGTGTATGATTTTTTTCCGCGGAATTTCGCGGATCCTGCTTTCCCAGGGGTCATTTCTGACATGCCTGTAAATAATTTAACAATTTTGGTCAGGCGGGTACAACCGACTAAATAGTAAGCGGCCAGAAAAATTCCAATTTAAAAACCTATCTGAATATTAACTTGGCAGCATTATTGACATGTTGCATACATTATTTATACATGTACGCACTAACATTATCGGCAATGAATACTTGTTTTTGGAAGATAAGTACATGCACGTTAATTATAAATGGTTAGAAAGTATACCGCTACATCGCACACACTTTGGTTTTGGTTTAAAAGTTAGTTTACTTAAAGTTACCAGTGAATAAAGTAGGTTTACTGCTACATCAATGCATAACTTTTATTTCTATTTAATACTTTCAGTTTCGTATATGTGAACAAGTATTATACTAATTATATGATTTCAATTTTTAGTTTAATGCGTATTACAGTTCTTTTAAAAATCAATGATCAGCAACCTGTTTTCTCTATATCAGGCTGGTATTATCAACACATATTGCTATCTACAGAGGATTCTATTTAGTGTGGCTTGTGTCTCTCTCAAGATGTGGCTGAAACATTTGAGCACACCCCATCCGAAGTCAAATAATACAAATAATCTGATCTTTTAATTTTACGTTTGGAAGAAATATTGCTATATATCGGTATACTAAATCGTGTCTGAAAAATTACTTCAAAATCCTTACGGCCAGTTTCTTAAGACTGAGTCGATTGGTCAATTATAACTACGTAACCGAGTATTATTATAATTATTTGGACCAGTGTGTCAAGTGTATAATGGAAATCAAAAGGTTGACTATACATGCACAATATTATTAAATGCTGACTGGACAAATATTGTCAATCCTTGGTATATCACGTGTTAGTGTAAGGGCAATATGATTTTCTCATCCCATGTGAATACATGGACAAACAAATAGATACAATACACATACTAATTCAATTATCTAAAGTTCATGTCACCTCATCACACAATCATCTCATGTTGTAAAATCACCTGGCATGAATGTACTGATAAAATGTAGGACGTCCACCGAACGGTATTGTTCTCGTTCGCGTTTATCTTGAACATGTGAAGGGTCAGATTGTTTACAATATGTATTAATCTCAAACTATACAAGTTACAAAGAAGGTTTGAATTTATCATCTAAGTTACACACTAAATATAAAGCAGTCGTTGGACTATGATTGTACACAATTATTCAGCATCGATTGTGGTGCGTATGTCTAGCCTCACATATTTTGGATACTTTATCTGCTCAAAAATGGCAGCCGTCTGAATGCTTATGCGTAACTTCAACGAGAGTTTTTTAAGTTACAACTCAACTTTTCTTAATATTATTTAAGGGTTATGGTCTATCATTCGACGTATGCTCATAAATATATATTGGAAACTGTATTTGACTTTCCTGCACCCTGACTTAAGTTTATAATAATAATAATAATAATAATAATAATAATAATAATAATAATAATAATAATAATAATAATAATAATAATAATTTCTTTTTTACAATGTGGTCTTCAGTAACAAAACACAAGTATATATTTTGAAACATGCATACGAACATACAAGGGAAAAAAGAAAATGAACTATACAGTTAAATGTTATAATAACTTCCTTATCAATTCCGACGACGTCGACGACGACGAAGACAACGACGACGATGATAATCATGACGATGATGATTATGATAATACAAAATATGCAAAATGTGATACAAAAATCTTTCAAAAATTAATCTTTCAAATAAATCACATCAGATACATCACAACAAAGTATTAACATAGAAAAATTAACAAATGAGCATACATATATATCAATGATTTGTTTGTAGGTATTCTTTAAATTTTATTTTAAATGTAGTATTCGAAGACACTTGTCGGATGCTTATTGGAATTGAATTCCATATGGTTCGTGACCGAAACGAAAACGCTCGTTTTCGTAATTTGTTTTAAACGGAATAGATGATATATCAGTGTGTGTGATGGATCTAAGAGCGTACACATTGTTATTCGAGATATGTATAACATTATTGAAATAAGAGGGCATTGCGCCTATTACAAACTTATGAACAATAGATCCAGTTAAGAAAGTACATCTGTTATTGAATGTCAACCAACCAAGTTCATTGAATAAGGGAGCTGAAGGAGTTGAATATGGTTTATTCAGTATTATTTTAGCAGCTCGTTTTTGTATCGAATGTATTTTACGTAAGTGTGACTGTGTTGCTGAACACCATAATGCGCAACAATAATCCATAGTCGTTAATATATATGAGTTGTAAAATAGTTTTTTTGTTTCATAGTTAATAAAATAGTTAATTCGTTTTAATAAGGCCAGTTTAAAGTTAAGTTTACGACATACACTGTTTATGTGAGATTGCCATGTAAGATGCTCATCAATCGTAACTCCTAGTAAATTAAATTCTTTAGTTTGTTCAAGGAGAATGCCATTAATATTAAGTCTAAGCTTGTCAGTAGAACAATAAGCTTTTGATAAAAGCATACATTTAGTTTTGTTTGGAAGAATTGACATATTATTAAAGGAACAACATGTTGCTATTCTGTCAAAATCGTTTTGCAAATTTAATTGTATATTATGAATGTTATAATCCGATACGTGTAATGTTGAATCGTCTGCGTAAAGATCAATTGTTGAATTTTTTACGAAGGATGGGATGTCATTGATGTTAATAAAAGATAAAATTGGCCCAAGTATTGAGCCTTGTGGTACACCGGTTTTGATATATTGAAACGACGATTGTCTGGAACCTATTTTAATACACTGTCTTCTATTAGAAAGATAAGATTTCATTAAAGTTTCTTCTGGAGATGCATTAAGATGATATTTTTTGTAGTATTGTGGTGCTTCTTTCTCACATGTCTTGTAGGCACGAAATAATTCAGTTGATTTTTTATTTACTCTATTTTGTCATCCCCCATAAAGATGTCATTCTTTAGCCATTGTGCCCGTCAAACCAGTGAAATCAATTATAATTAAATCGAAGTCAACTTCTTTTGTTTTGCTTTCTAGTGTGAAAGATAGTGACATGACCGTATGGTTAGTTGTGATTCACAATTGGGTGTCGGTGATTAATTTTCGGCTAAGAGTGAGGGTCAGTGCATCAACAAACAGGTTAAAAACACGAATGTGTATTTACATTAAGCATTAAAAATGGTTACACTAGAATGAATAATTTTCGGCAATGTGTTTTGTTTTGTACTTTCTATGTTGTCAATGTGTAGCTTTTCTTAAGTTAATATGACTGCATTAAGTGTGAGATTAAATGTTAGGTTTGGCAGGCCCTAAAACCTTTAAAACCACTCAATTATTTGCACCGATCAAACCACAAACTCTGCTTTGATCAGTGTTAAGTTTTATGTCGTGTTGTGTGTATTGTACTGCACTGTGTATGCAATTGGGCACTTGCTTTAAATAAATGACAAGCAGATACAAGTCACAGGCACTCGGCATTAGCTACTACCCCCATGACAAAAAATGTTCGTCGAAAAAAAAGTTATATATATATATAAGTTAAAAAAATATTTTTGTCAACGAATTTTTTTTCATGGGGTTAGTAGCTAATGCCGAGTGCCTGTGATACAAGTAAGACTTTAGCTCCTGATTATTTCTGGATTTTTTTTTTAATTAATATATAATCAAATGCACGTTTAAACCTTTTATTTCTACCTCATGTTGTGTACCATATTTTTGTTCAGGATGATTTTGTTTAATGTAATTTAAGAAATACATATTCTTTTATAAAACTCACTGACATTGTGATGACAAGTGCATGTTATGCATACAAATTTAAACTAATTACGAAAATCCCAACATTATCTGATTAGATGTTGCCAAAAGTAAGGTATGCTTAATTTGGCTTTAACTTAATAAAATTATACAGGTCATATCCAAAATCTTCTGTAGCATTTACATTTAAGTCCAGCATACAATCTACTATTGGACTGTGAAATGTGCATCCTCAGAATGAGAAATAAAAAAAGATTTTGAGAAATAAATCTTATTGGCAAGTCCCACTAGTGGCACTACGTGTGTTTATTTGAATGTCTGTTTTAAGAGGTTTGTTTCACCGTTATGCATATTATGTGTTCAAAAATTTGTCGACATTCCCCCACCCCCCTCTGACTTTTCTTCAATCACGCCCCTTTAAATGGAGTTTGGTTGCGTTAAATTAATATCTGCACATGCGTATAGCTCATAATATGTATATCTTTAAACAGATATACATGGTTTTATCTTTCGAGGTTTCGTTAAACATGTATGAAATCACAACTGACTAACGTGTTCTGCGTCGTCCCGAATAGATAAAATAATTTGAAACCGATATGAACTTGATAATCAGAGGATCGGTCTAACCACGTGTTGATCAAAGCTTAAAGGTGGGTTCCCACTGCCGATCCGATCAACTAAATCATCCCGATCACAGAAATTTCCCGACCAAGCCCGACCAAGCTCGACTAAAAAGGGTATACACGACTTCTTCTCGACCTCTTGTCGATAACACACGACCCCCACACGACTCATTCACGACGCCCACTCAACCATCTTTCCGATTTCCGCTCGATCATCTCGACCTATACGCGAGCCCTATACGATCTCAGCTCGACCAAGTGGACGTCAGCTCGATCGCCACCAGATCTTCACACGACCAGATCGTGATGGTCGTACTACAGTCGTACAAAGCGATCTAATATAACTCGGGTAGAGGTCGAGCGGATCGGGCACAGAGCTCGTGTATGGTCAAATAGCAATCGGGAAGTGATCGTGTAAGGTCGAGTGCGTCGGGTAGCAGTCTAGTAAATCTGTACATCAGAGCTCGAGTGGATCGTGTAACGATCTAAAATAACTCGGGTAGAGGTCGAGCGGATCGGGTACAGATCGTGTAAAAGATGTCAATCCGATCGCCACACGATTGCTTCACGATCAACTCGATCTTCTACTCGACAAATACACGACCACTTCCAGAGCGCTTTTCGATCCATTTCCTACTCGACCGCTACTCGATATTTTTTGACATGTATACGCATGTAGCAAAAATCGAACAAGCATTAAACTGAAAATATCATGTTAATTACAACAACACATCTTATGCCCGGCTATTACTGCATATGTTTTGGTGTCTGTTCAGAAATTTTATCAATAACCAAATCTTAGATCTGCTTTTGTAATTTATCGGCGAATACAATAGAATGAAATTCAACCACGAGGGCGTTTGTTGCAAATATCGAAACATAAAAAATAAAAACAAAACTATTTTTACTCTCATATCATATTATAAATGGTTGAAAAAGAAAAAAAAATTATAACTGTTAAATAAGATCCGCCTATTGTTAATTATTCGTTTAAGAAAGATACTTTTGGTATTTGTCACTAGGATGTTGTGACAAGTATCATATTAGAATGTGAAATTGTAGTTGCATAAATGCACCTTTAAAAAATGTCCAAGGTCATTACAGATAACCGAATTACGTTGCCTGTCATATGTTCCACTGAAAGTGAATATTTAATTACTGCCGATATACGCGAGATCTCGGATATCTTATCATAAAGGAATTGGAGTCCGCCTGATGAAGGTGTCCGAACTGCTGGTAATTTTTTACACATATTTCTTACAAACTTGTATTTAAATTTAATGCCTCATTTGAAAAAGTGCTCAACTGTGAGCAAATGTGGTCAGTCATGGTCTGTCGTTCTTCATCCATTTGGATTTGTATAAAGACATAGACGCTAAGGTACATGCTAGTTTTATTTCTGATATTGCCATTCAGATTATATTGAAAGCATTCGATCTCTGATTCTTTGAAACCAATGATAGGATATCAACATTATTTCTAGCAACTTTTCATGAAATGGGTTTATATACGTTGTTTTTTGAAGTTTTACTTAGTTACTGTTTTCCAAATTTTGAAAATTTGGCACGAATATTGCGAATTTTGAAAATCCCAGATACGGATAATAATATTTCACTACTCATTTATAAACGCACTTCATTGATGAATCATTACTTAATTATTTGGAATATTTTGATCTGATCCAAGTCACGAGGATGCACACATCTCTTGAGGAACAGATTATTGGGCTTAACAATAATTTGCCAGACGTGTTCCTTTCGCGATCTTCTACCCGATTACTAAACATTGCTTCTTACATGGCTCCCTGGGGTGGGGGGGGGGGGCAGTTGTCCTTTAATAGACCTATACAACCTTCAGATTGCTAGGGGCGGTGGTTGTTCTATATGGTTCTATACGTATGCATTGTGTAGAAAATGGTCTTCTCATAATCCACTGATCGTATTTAAAGGTATTTTCACATAAATACTCCACACGTGACCATCTACCCAAATCAAAAATCAAAACTAAAATTTAATATGGCGGTCAACTGGTATGCACAGGTTTAATTGAATGGTTATATTTAAAAAGTAGCGATAACAAACAAGTGATTGGATGTAGGTGATAAAAGACATATTTCAAAGATATTTGCGGAATATTAAGAACTGTTTCCATTGGCGTTGTGGCCTCGGGGCTACAATTCAAAATATCAACATATTTCCTCTCTATACGTTGAGAATTTTTTTTGACTGTATCCAAATATCCATGAAATATATGTTTTATGTCATTCTTGCTTAGACCGAAACGACGAAAAATATTTGAATACATTAAATGGAACATTAAATTTACCATCAGTGTTCAAAGATACTAACGTCTACCCACTGTGTTCACAAATTCTATCCAGCAATATGCGTTTGAATTTCCATTTGCATTCACAGCGTTTTCATTTCACGCAAATCGGGATAACCAGAAATACGAGTTGCTTGTGAAACCGCCATTTGTGGTTTGAACGTATCTGTTAATATGTATTTGTTATCCGGTTATCAATATTGCACTTCATAATATTTGTTGCCACCACTTATTTAAGGTCATCAAAGGTACTACACAAGAAACTAACACAGAACATTGACACTCGTGTGTAAAAAATGGTATTCCAGTTAAAAAAAGCGTCACATCTGCTTATTTTATTATGCCCCTCTTCGAAGAAGAAGGGGTATAGTGTTTTGCTGGATGTAGGTCGGTCGGTCTGTCGGTAGACCATGTCGTTAGACCGGTCTGAATGTCGGTAGACCAGTTCGTTTCCGATCCACAACTTATAAAGGTCTTCACATTTCCATTGCTTGTTTGTTTCTGTAATCTTTGGATGAATTTATAATCGCTGAATCGCACCACGTTGGCCGATTTTTAAAACAATGCGAAATATGTTGAAAAAACAACAACAAACAAACTAATCACTCTGTAAATTTATCCATTAAATTTCAAAACATCCGGGCCTGAGCGCCACCTCGGAAGTAGCATTGGCTCATTCATTAATGCATCTCAAAAAGACGTGGCGCGCGTGATTAACGGCATTGTTCACATATGCATTGGCCTTAGACAGGAGATGACCCCTATTGCAATTGGGGTCACTAGGTCAAATGCCAAGGTCACAATAACACTAAGTGTGAAAATCGTTTCCTATCGATAACTTTTCAACAATCGACCGATTGGCTTGATACTACACATGTGCATTGGTCTTGGGCGGTAGAAATGGGGTCACTATGTCAAAGGTCAATGTCACTTTCACACTAGTTGTGAAACTCGTTTCCGATCAAAAAACTCGTCAACCAATTGACCGATTTGCTTGATAAGTCTCATGTGCATTGGCCTTGGACAGTAGATAACCCCTATTGAAATTGAGTTTAATAGGTCAAAAGTCAAGGTCACTATCACACAAAGTGTGAAAATCGTTCCCGATTAATAATTCGTCAACCAATTGACAGATTGGCTTGATATTTCCCATACGCATTGGCCTTGGACAGTAATTGAACCCTATTGAAATTTGGGTCACTAGGTCAAAGGTCAAGATCACTGTCACACTTAGTGTGAAAATCGTTTACGATCAATAACTCGTCAACCGATTGGCTAGATACTTCACATATGCATTGGCGTTGGAAAGTAGATGACCCCAATTGGAAATGGGGTAACTAGGTCAGAGGTCAAGGTCACTATCACACTTAATATGAAATTCGTTACCGATCAATAACTCGTCAACGAATTGACCGATTGGCGTGAAACTTCACATCTGCATTGACCTTGAATATTTCATGACACCTATTGAACTTAGGGTCACTAGGTCAAATGTCAAGGTCATTATCACACTTAGTGTGAAAATCGTTTCCGATCAATAACTCGTCAACTGATTCACCGATTGGCTTGATACTTTCCATGTGCATTGGCCTTGGACGGTAGATGACCCTTATTGAAATTATGGTCACTAGGTCAAAGGTCAAGGTCACTTTTACACACTAAGTGTGAAATTGTTTACGATCAATAACTCGTCAACTGATTCACCGATTGGTTTGATACTTCTCGTGTGCATTGGCCTTGTACAGTAGATTACCCCCTATTGAAATTTGGGTTACTAGATCAAAGGTAAAGGTCATTATCTTACTAAGTGTGAAAATCGTGTCCGATCAATATCTTGTCAACCAATTGTCCGATTCGCTTGATACTTCACATGTGTATTGGCCTTGGACAGTAGATTAACCATATTGAAATTGGGGTCACTATGTCAAAGGTCAAGGTCACTGTTTCACATTAAGGGTACAATCTTTTCAGATCAATAATTCGTCAATTGATTCGCCGATTGGCTTGATACTTCCGATGTGAATAGGCCTTGGACAGTAGATGACCCCTATTAAAATCGGAGTCATTAGGTCAAAGATCAATGTCACTGTTTTACACTTAGTGTGAAATTGTTTCCGTTCAATAACTCGTCAACTGATTCACCGATTCGCCTGATACTTCTCATGTCGATTGACCTTGGACGGTAGATGACCCCTATTGAAATTGGGGTCACTATGTCAAAGGTCAATGTCACTGTTACACACTAAGTGTGAAATCGTTTCTGATCAATAACTCGTCAACTGAATTCCCGATTGGCTTGATACTTCGCATGTGAATTTGCCTTGGACAGTAGATGACCGCTATTGAAATTCGAGTCACTAGGTTAAAGGTCAAGGTTACTTTTACACACTTAGTGCGAAATTGTTTCCGATCAATAACTCGTCAACTGATTCACCGATTGGCTTGATACTAGGCATGTGCATTGGCCTTGATTCGTACACGCGCATCTAAACTAGGCAACCCGGATTCTATCCATGCTTCTGGCTAATGTTATTTTGGTTGTTGATCCCAATACGTGACCGATTCGATTTGGTTAACTCCGGGTACGCCCCACCCCCAAGCCAAGGCATAAGGCACAGTATATTGGAAATCTCTAAATAAGAACGAAAAAGCTGGAAATTGCAGCTATTAAAAAAAATTCGTCCCAACAATCGTGAGTTTAGTAAAATAATTCGGGGCGAGTGTTGGAACATATCTCGGGTCCACACATAGTTCATACTCATGCGCGAAGGGTCCTTATGAACGTCGAAATAGATACATACCTGCTAGGGCGTTGTCCTTAAATATATGTCTAGAACATAATGTTTCATTATAAATATAAATTGTAGAGGCTATTATATGAAACTTGTAAATATCTTAGCAGACTCCAACCGACATATTTAAGAGCTTCTCATAAATTTTCCTCGTGGCTAGGAACAGAATTAAAAATTAAAATAAACAAATCTGGCGGCCAAGGAGTGTGCGCTGGTGTAATTTTATGATTACGTTGAAAAAAAATCTATGAAAAACATATGATCGTATTTTAACTTTCTACAATTATTTCGTGTTTTTTTTTTTAAATAATGCCCGCAAATGGGTGTGCCATTTTTCCTTTTTTTCTATTATGTGTAAATTGAAAACTTAAAGAAAATATTAATTCCTGCCTGAAACTTAAAGTTCAAAGGTCAAATTTCGCCATAAAACACGGACTGTAACATGTGTGTAACAACTGTCCTCTTTATCTCAAAAGATTAAAAAAGATCACTCAGATTAAAGAGTAAAAATTTGCCATAGATAAGTTTGTTCGGACCGTAACTTCGCCATTCATCATGATATTTAAAAAGTATTAACTACAAATGGCCACCATGCGGAGAATGTGCGTCACGTGTATCGTGCGTCTCATAACTTTATAGATCAAGGTCACACTTAGAGGTCAAAAGTCAATTTTGCCATAAACAGTGTTTTGACACCAGGAATGTTTTAAAACGTAAGTGGAATGTGGGGGCATCCGTTCCTTATGGACACATGTGCCATTCTCTATACAGCTATTGTGAAGCCTTATGAACTCTCTAGAAGTCTCATTTTCCCCCAAATCTTTATTAAGCTTGCCAAGTACATTTAACAGTTCTGTTATTATGATATATCGAATGAGTTTGAAAATGTTACAGGTCTGTTGATATATTCAGAAAATTATATCTTCATATACATTTTCCTTTTTATAAACGGAACATGGTATGTTCTAACCGCTCTCTTTTATGCAGGTATATACTATGATCAATCAGAAAACATAAATTAAAAATTGCCTATATTATCCAATGACTTTAAGAAAGCTTTCAACCGCGTTTGGCATGGTGGTCTATGGCATGTTATGAGAGTATTCAACATTGACAAAGGACTGGTGCAAGTCATTCAAAAACTCTACAGAAACGCCAGCAGCGCAGTACTTCTCAATGGACAGAAGGGGACTTCTTCAGGACATCAGTGGGCGTCCGTCAGGGTTGTCTGCTCGCACCCGTCCTGTTCAACATTTTTCTTGAGAGGATAATACAGGAGACTGGCTATGACCACCACATCTCTATCTCCATAGGTGGAAGACCCATCTCCAATTTGAGATTCGCTGATGGCATTGACCTCATGGGTGGCACTAGCGGTGAATTTCAAGATCTCAACAACCGACTCTATGAAATACCAGGAGCATACGGGATGGAGGTCAGCACGGAAAAATCGACGATCATGGTGAATAGCACGAACAACACCATTGTAGACATCACCATGAACAGCGAGAAGCTAGAAGTGACCAACTTCAATTACTTTGGCGCAACCCTGTCCAAGGATACTACCAGTACCGCTAAGGTCCAAATAAGAACTGTCATGGCGACCGCAGCGATGGCCAGACTGAGCAGGTCGTTGACAAGCAGTTTGATGAGCTTCGCCACCAAGTACAGGCTCTACAAGTCCCTCGTAGTCTCCATCCTACTCTTCGGCTGCGAGACCTGGACCCTTAACGCGGACACAGAACGCAGGATACATGCATTTGAACATAAATGTCTCCGAAGACTGATCCGCATCTTCTTCAGGGAGCACAAGACCAACGAGTACGTCCGTAACATGACTGCAACACTTGTTGGTGCACAAGAGCCCCAACTGGCGACCGTCAAACGAAGAAAGTTGGCTTGGTTTGGACACGTCACCAGACTCGACACTCTGTGCAAGACTGCTCTCCAGGACACGCTATATGGATGTCGACGTCGAGGCCGTCAGAACTAAAGTCGGATGGACAATGTAAAAGAGTAAACACGGAAGAGTTCTTGTATTACCCACTTTTTATAATCAAAATATATTGATTGGAAAAAAGTTTTTTCTTCCAGCCATGGTGTGTTGCTGGACATGGAACATGGAACCTTTATTTCTGTTAATGAATTAAACACCGTGTACAATTTAAACATAACTTTCCTTCATTATACAAGGGTACAAGAGCAATAGATAAATTTATGAAACAATATTGTACATCTTGTCCAACCCAATAAATTATCAAACATATTTTGACCCCATTATTACAACTTATACTGGAAAAAGAATCTTAAGCGAGAAGACTAACACCATTCTAAATAACACTAATGAACAACCATAAGCTAAAGCAAAATGTTGTACTAAACTCTATGCAATAAAACATAATAATAAAAGAATGGAATTGCATATTTAAGCTACCCTTTTTAATATAACCAATGATGTAAATGTTCAGTGGTTCCAATACAGATTAACTCACAGGATACTTGTAACAAATTGCCTTTGAATAATGTCCAAATTACTGATAATCCGTTATGGTTGTTAGCAAACAAAGTGAGGAAAATGTAGAACATGTATTCTGGGAATGTCAAATATCTAAAGCAATTCATAAACAAAATAATATTATTAATGGCTCTAACAGACTATGTTGCATATCCAAGGAGACAAATTGTCTTACTCATGTAAGCAAAAGATTGTCCAGGTAACATTGCATTATGAATTGCTTTAGATATTCGACATTCCAAGAATGCATCTTCAATATATTTGGATTATAAAAAGTGGATAATACAAGAACTCTTCCGTGTTTACTTCTAATTTACCACAATAAAATGATAAGCTTTTTAAAACATCCACCAAAAGCGTTTACAATTCTGTTAGATATATTTAAAGCATAATGATAGCTGCAATTAAACAGTTTATAAGTATCAAAATACAGTTTTGTAATATCAATTCAATTACCTCAACAGGAATTATTTTTTGTAACCATGTCAGTTTCAATTTTGGAATATAAATATATCCAAATGAATCCAAATTAATCATGTTTAAACCTCCATCACTTTATTCCTTTACTAGTCTTGAAAACTTGATTTCACTATGCACATCCCAAATTAAACTCAGAATAAAAGACTTTGTAGAATTTAAAAAGGTATTGGGTGGATTGGGTTATGATATGAGCAAGCGATTAAATAATGACACATTTTATATTCTTGTTGTCTCTCAATACAAGTGACAAAACTTCAGCGCAGAGGATAAAAAATAAAACATATGAGGGAGGATCTCCTTGTCTGCAGCCCCTTTCAACCGGATAAAAGTTTTATAAGTAACCACACTGAGAAACAGCAGATATGGAATCTTTATATAAGACCTGAAACCAACGTTTTATGTCTGGACCGAAATTAAAGAATGTGTATTTTTGACGATGCTGCGAAGCAGCTCGTCAAAGTTATCATACCATGAAAACATTCTTCACAATGGCGACCTATGTAAAAGACCGAGCCAGTCCGATTGAGATAGCTCGATTTTTCTAATCGGCATACCTTGCTGATTATCATTGATAAAGGTATAGGAAGCTCAGCTATAAATAGGACAGCATATTCTGGGAAAAAAGATTTAATAATAGTTTGAAAACGTTAATTTTAAATCAGTTATATTTAATCTATTATATATTTATAGATCAATGAAATAACTATGCATTTTCTGTATTGTATTTGACATTTGTCGTGATTCAGTAAATAAATTGCGAATTAAAATGTGTATAATAAACTTTCAACGCGATCATGAGTTCAAAGAAAACGAATTATTTCGAACTTGCCACTTGTAAACGTTGTAGCGACTATGGTATATAACAGCATAATAGCCGATTGACATCTGTGAAACTCGCTCTTATGCGTGCTTTCACGTTTTGCATATTTAATAAACTTTTCAAACTGAAATTACAGAGCCACATCAGTGCACATTCTTTGTTTGATAATTCATTCGTTTGTTGGGTATTGTTTTCTGTTTTAAACACATAATGCATTAGGTCATATCTCGGAGATTTAGTGAACCTTACCATGTGTTCATGGGCGAACCCACCTCTTCAATTGCTTTTACGACTATGTGCTAATACCTACTTCCGAGAATCATCATGAAATTATTGACGTTTTTAACATACAACATGCCTAAGCTTATTGGATAAGAGAAAAAACAATAATCAAAAAAGAAAAATTATATGTTCATGCACATTGGCATGTGAAACCACGTCCGTACACATAGCATCATTAACTTAGGAAAGAAAACTACAATATATAAAGTTTGGTATGATATACATGTGAAATTAAAGAGCATGGTGTAATTAAAGAGCATGTCAAGTTTTGAATTTATATGCTAAAACGTAATGTTATAACCCACAAACGTTTTACTGTTACAAAACGTTTTTTTAGATGAGTGGTTCAGAAAATACACGTCGAATATCTTTTTTTAAAGATATTTCTTGTTATATTTAATCGAGAATGTAACCCGCCTCCCAGTTTTGCTGAATGGATCAAGTTCCCCAAGGGTAATACTTCCCCGTACCCCCATTTTTTTTTCGTACCCTACATTTTTCGTACCCAATTTTTTTAGTACCCATTTTTTTTTCGTACCCTAATTTTTGCTCGTACCCACATTTTATTTCGTATCCAATTTTTATCCAACCCAATTTTTTTTCGTAACCAAATCTTTTGTCGAACCCATTTTTTTTGGCATATTTTTGTACTCACAATTTTCGTACCCATTTTTTTCCTACCCAAAATTTTCGTACCCACATACACAATTGTAGTGATGTAGATAAACTTAAATAGATGCTTTTATATCAATCCTCTTCAAAAGCATCGTCACACAAGTACTGTCAGTACTTTGATTTACAAAGGACCAAGCCAAGTTTGAAAATAGTTTCCTATAAATAACTCGTCAACGAATCGACCGATTGGCTTGATACTTCACATTTATTGGCCTTGGGCAGTAGATGACCCTTATTGAAGTTCGGGACATAAGTTCAAAAGTCAAGGTCACTGTGACACTAATATGATGATATTAACTCTTATAATCAGTTTTGTTGCAAATAGATATTTGTCGATGCCACCTCGGAGCTCTTGTTTTTATATGTTAAGTCTGAAGCAAATTTTGTTATTTTAGCGTAAATAGTGCCGATGATATTAATTGTGAAACTTTGAAAGACTTAAGGTCGAGGTAGACATTTTTATTGAAATGTATATATCTGTCCTAGTTAAAACCTGTGTTATTTTTGTATAAATTCTGTACTCATATAGTTCCGGAGATAATCAGAAAGTCATATTGTAAGATTCCAGACTTTTTTCTTTTGAAAGGTACATATCTTTATTTGTCTAAAAGTGTTCTTTTTCTTTATGAATATTTCCATTTTCAAGTGTCATTTAAAGGTTATATAAAATATATGTACGAAATGAAGTTTTTTATTTTAACTGAAACTGGTCCAAAAATATTTATTAGCGAAACTCTGTAAGATTTCATGTTGAGGCAAACTATTTTTTTATTAAAAGTATGTTTCATGTTTAAAAGTATGCTTAAGTCTAAAACTTAAGCGTTTCTTATTAATATCCTTTATTTATCGGTCTCAAGCTAATACAAACATCTTTAGTCGGAAAGTCCATGGCCTGAAATAACCATTGTGTTCTCAATTTCAACTAAATTTTCTTAATTAAAGGTAAATATACGATAAAAATGTCCAACAAGATACTTCCGGAGCCTTAAATAAACCCAAATAGCTCAAATGCTGTTCTCTACATTTCCCAAACATGTCTTTATTAAATGTTTGTGATACAAGTTAAAATTTACGATAAAAACACGAAAACAAAACTTAGATGTTTTGTTCATTTATTACGTATTATCAATTTAAGCAAGATAATGGCCTTGCAAAACCATCTGCGATAGAGGCACGAATGCATTCGCTCAAAAGGAAGGCGATGTGGATTTAAAGCGTTTATGTGCATGCCCGTCACACAACATGTCTGCACATTTATAGATACCGTAAGATATCACGCGTAACATTCAAATAACATGTTAAATTTATTCATTCATGACATTCAAGACCTAAGTCATGACGAGTTGCATTACTATTAAAAGAATACAGATGAACCTTGTTTCTATAAATCACATTAAAAAAAGAACTTTTATCAGATCGATAATAGAAACTATTGAAATCTTCAAATATATTCGATAAAATCGTTTTGCTTCCCTGTTTTGTTCTTAAGTATCGTAATGGTGGTGCGTGCAAATGTTAAAGGCGGTAAACCGGGAATTATACATTTCTGTGATTGTCGCGAAATAAATAAACGTATTCCTGTTTATTTGATTATTATAGTAATAGCTACTCCTATTATACGGTTACAACATAATTTATGTTCATTACGCAGTTTTTGTATAATTGGTTTCCAGAGATTGTTGAAAAAAGAACTGTAAATCAAGTATTTGTTGCAAGTCGTAACGGGTCAAGTAATGTTGGAAGTGTGCCTCTAAAGAGAAATAAACTCAACGAATTAAACTATAGACATATCTATACACAAACCCGAACATGTCGTTGTGCGGTCCATGTAATTCACGGAAGAAAGAAGTATCAGCAGTTGTCTATTGCATAGATTGTGGAAAAGAATATCTCTGCATAGACTGTAAACATTATCACACTTTCCTGCGGGCAACTAAGGAACATGTCTTAAAAGACATCGACATTTCATTTAATTCTTCGGATGAAGAGTTTTACTGTGACGTATGTAAA
This sequence comes from Dreissena polymorpha, assembly GCF_020536995.1. Classification (NCBI taxonomy): domain Eukaryota; kingdom Metazoa; phylum Mollusca; class Bivalvia; order Myida; family Dreissenidae; genus Dreissena; species Dreissena polymorpha. The sequence goes on along the minus strand of NC_068369.1, from coordinate 20,952,758 downwards.
CTCAAGGAGAAAAAAAGTACAGCATCAGCATTTTGTCCAGAATGTAAAAACGAAATTCTCTGCGTTTCGTGTAAAGAGACGCACATGGTACAGACAATGACTCGAATGCACGAGCTAAAAGACATATCTTTCTTCCGTTCCCTCGCAGAAGGAAGTTCTTCCATATGTATAAAAACAATGCCGGCAAGTGATGCAAAGGTAAATATTTAAATGGTGTTGCTCTCTCGTCGTTGCTTGATTCTCATGGGTCTCTTACACTTAACAATATCTTTATATCATTACATGTTGCAAACAATGGAGATATAATCCGAATAGATTTTAAGACGATATATTTTTCTTAATCATCCTCGCTTTAACTGTGCCCTAGTACAATTGTTTAACGGTTTAAGATCTACATGTACCATGGTAGCTTAGTTGGGAAAAATCGGATTATGCTTAAGGTAATTTGAATTCGGATGGACATATACTGCGGAAATGTATGTGTAGGTAGCTTAAATTCATATTTAAATTTGACTTAAATTTGTTAAGGATTTAATTTGGGACCAGTTGTGTTAAAATTAAAGTCACTGTTTCTTCTCTACTTGTGAGAAGTGATTTTTAAATTGTGTGTGTTGTTGTTGTTTTGTGTACAAGTCAAACTAGCTTGAAATTGCATTTTGGACTAGTTAGATCAAATTAAAGGTCTGTAAAGAATGTATCCCGCTCAGTACCTAGATGCAGATATCGCGCTGAAATCAGTTTGCAGGTAGCTTAAACTTGTAGCAAGTTTGAGATTGTACAAATATTAATATTTAATTAATAACTTAAACGTTAACAACCTTGTTTCGTTTCCCCGTCATGTTACTTGTTATGGTGTTCATTAATATAGGTTCCGTAAAGTCACGTTAAAAATAATGTCATTTTGCATGAATTATGTGTATAGTGAAAATTGCATAAAAAACAAATTTATTGCCACTTGTATACTGGTAATTTTGACATTATTTCAACAACGTTATTTGACGAACAAATACACTTTAATTCAAGCTTTACACTGACTTATTATGAGTAAGGTGTGTCGTTTTTATATGAATAAGTTTGTTAATGCTTGTTTGATGTTTGAAACCAGTTAGATGTTATTACTATCCGTCAAAATTTATTTTATATCTCTTAATTCATTATTTTAAATTCTTAATAAATTCATATTAAAAATACTTATCTTTTTAGTATAAACCTGGTCGACCAACTGCGCGATCAATTGGATTTGAATCCATACAATTACACTGGACCAAACCGGCGGCATTTGATGACGGTGATTATTTCCAAATAAGTTGCAGTGAAAAATCCAGTAAGACATCGACAACCTTAAATGAAAATGTTACAGACGGGCTGCACACTTTTACCAATCTTAAATCAGAGACAGAATATGTATTTCGGGTACGAGTTATTCATAAAGGCTTGAAAGGTCCTCAAAGTGATGAAAGTGCGTGTGTTAAAACGGTTCGATCAGCAGCTGCAAAAATCCTCGAAGACCCTTGTTCTCTTACTTTTCCTGATACAATCCCAAAGAAGTATGAATTGCCGATGAAAAAAAAAGAAAGAGATTTACACGCAAAACTCCGGGTATTGAAGCACGGTAAGTTTTTGATGAGTTTGTTTGACGTATTATGCTTCTTAAAAAATCTGTCTGTCCATTGTAATGCAATATGTCAAAAATGTAACTCAATGAATATTTTTACAATTTAGGAAAAAACAAAGGATTAACTTCTGAAAAGACAATTATGCTGATTGGAGAGACAGGTACAGGAAAAAGTACCATGGTAGACGCATTGGCTAATTACATTCTGGGGGTTAAATGGGAAGATCCATTTCGTTTTCAAATGGTTCGGCTCGAAAGCGATGAACAACAAAATTCTTCAAATCAGGTAAATATAACGTGGCGATATGTGTATTTGTTGTTATAATATTTTGGTACATGAATTTGTTCACCATCTGAGATAGTGCTTGGACACTCTGAGTAAAATAATATTAAGGAATTGCAAGTATATTTAATTGATCTATTCAACAGTTAATTAAAATATCAATAGTTACTTGAAATTAGTTATTAGTATCTGCAATTTTAACTTTCAGTCTATGTCACAAACAGAATGGATTACCTGCTACATAATGCGACCATTGATAGGTGGAAGACTAGATTATTCAATTACAGTTATAGATACTCCTGGGTTCGGGGATACGAGAGGCATAAACAAAGACAAGGAAATATTTAAACAAATCTCCACATTATTTATGTCGAAACCCCCGAAGGGTGTTTTGAATATCGATGCGATTTGTTTTCTCGTCAAGGCATCTGAGGGTCGACTTACTCAAACTCAAGTCTATATTTTTGATTCACTTTTGTCACTTTTTGGAAAGGACATTGAGCAAAACATTTTCTCGTTTATAACCTTTGCTGATTGCAAAGAACCCCCTGTATTTGAAGCTCTGAAAGCGTACGGAATGCCATTAGAGCAGAGATTAATGTTCAACAATTCGGCACTGTTTTCGGAAAATACCAATATAGATTCCAGTTTGTCTCGTACGTTTTGGCAAATAAGTACTGACAGCTTTCGCACTTTTTTCACGTGTTTAGAATCCGTAACATCAAAAAGTCTGCAACTAACAAAGAAAGTGGTAAAGGAAAGAAGGCGCTTAGAAACTCATTTGGTTAATTTTGAGGAAAAGCTTCAAACTGCATTATATAATATAAACCATACCTACGAAGAAATCGAGTGCCTTCAAAAACATCAGGAAGCTATTGAGAATAATGCAAACTTTAAATACAAAGTGAATGAACTTCAAAAGGTTAAGGAAAACTTGCCTAAAGGTCAGCACACGACTACCTGCATATTTTGCGAGTTCACATGCCATTTGATATGCTCAAGAGCAGAGGATAGGAAGAAAAAAGGCTGCATGGTTATGAAAAAAGGATCCTGTACGATTTGTCCAAAATCATGTGACTGGTCATTTCATAAAAACCGCCCATTCAAATATATTCTAGTTAGACAAGAAGTGGAAAAAACGTACGTTGAAATGAAAAAGAAATACGAGAGCGCGTCTAATGAAGCGTTGAATCAAAAACAAGTTGTTCAACTAAAATTGAACGAAGTTATTGAGCTGTTTAAACAAATGGAAGACCTAATACATAAGGTAACTAGCTGTAATGATCGTCTGGCTGCAATAGCGCTGAGGCCAACTCAATGTTCAAGGGAAGACTACATTAACATGATGATAGAGAATCAAAAGCATGAACACAACCCGGGGTTTATGGAGAGAATTCAGGCATTGAACGAGTTAAAAAACGGGATGTTTTTTAAAAAGAAGTATGAAGAAATAACATCCAGACTGAATGCAATCGGCGAAATCCTACCGCAATTGAACCTATAAATGACTGGTAAGAACTGAATCTTGCGGTAGAACGCTAAATAATCAACTGTAAATACCATCGAGTCTAACAAATTATATATTATTTATCGATATTTTAAAAAATATTTCCTTGTCCAATGTATGTTCAGTGTGTTATTTTTTAAGTAATTCACACTTGCGTTTTCCATACGTCAATTATTATGCCCCCCCCTTCGAACAAGAGGGGGTATATTGCTTTGCACATGTCGGTCTGTCGGTCTGTCGGTCGGTCTGTCGGTCGGTCCGTCCACCAGGTGGTTTCCGGATGATAACTCAAGAACGCTTGGGTCTTGATCATGAAACTTCATAGGTACATTGATCATGACTGGAAGATGACCCCTATTGATTTTGAGGTCACTAGGTCAAAGGTCAAGGTCACGGTGACCCAAAATAGTAAAATGGTTTTTGGATGATAACTTAAGAACGCTTACGCGGCAAACAGGGCGAACTCTGAACAATATAACTAAAGCAACTGGTCTGTTATCCTAAATCTATAATTATCAGTCCAATGAAACATCATCATTTTAGTAAAATAAAGTGGATCAGTAAAAAAATTAGCAGAATTTTTTGTATATTTTGCATATTAAATGTTTATGTTTAATTTTGTTGATTAATATAAATATAAGCAGGACAGGGGAGGTAATACACTATTATATCTTTGTTATATACAGGAGAAACAAATGCAATACGTTTAAATTTCATGTTTAATAAATAGAGGATATTTGTTCATGTCAGTGTGAGATCATTTGTTATTTTTTTCATTGTCCCTAGACATATTGCTTTTTTATTTTGCATATTTCGTCTTGTTTACCAACATCACCTCAAATTATTCCCCCCCCCACCCCCACCAGCACCCCCCCAAGGGGGGGGGTAAACAACCGCAAGCGAGTGAAGGGAATTGAAAACAACCCAAAGCGACAGCCCGCGCACCCCCACCCCCCTGAGCCCCCCACCCGCCCCCCAAGGTGGGGGAAACAGCGAAGTGAAGGACCACACCAATGGGGACACCCGCGCACGCCCCCAACCCACCCAGACCCCACACGACCCCCCTCCCCAAAGGGGGGGGTGGGAACAGCGAACAAAGTACACCACCACAGGAGACCCCCCCCCTCGCACTCCGCCAAGAGCCCCACCCCCCAAAAGGTTGGGGATAAAGATGGGAAACATCTAAGAAAGGACCCCCACACCACCGGGGAGACCCCCTGCACCACCACCCCCGCGACCCCCCTCAATTTTTTTAAACATCTAATAAATTACCACACCCCACATTATACCCCCCTGTCACCCCCACCCCCCCCTATCCCACCCCCCAATTTTTTTTAAATATTAAATAAATTACCATAAATTATGGTAAATAAATAAATTATGTGTATCAATACTTTCCTTGATTATATGTTTGACTGTCTGTACGTCTGCAAAAACTAAACAAACTACTAGAAAGAAGAGAAATGTCAGATAACTGTTTAACAAAATCGTTTAACAATTAATACTGAACTACCTCACCGTAAACTCGATATAAGCATGAAGTATTAAAAACAGATAAATATCAATGTGGTTCCAAGTCTAGTAAATGTTAAAATTAATCATTTAACTCTTCTATGCCCATGTTTTATTACAACGCATTGAATAAATATACATTTGACGTGTACATGAAATGCCAGTTATACAAAACTAATCAATAGTTCCCCTGTATTTCTTGTTGTCATTTAGTTTTTGACACTCGTGGATCAGCCATCCGAAAACCTGGTAAAATATACTTTTTGTTGTTTTTCTGCTCCGTTTGTGACCATAGAATACAGCTGAAAAACTATATTGTAATTAATTCCATTAGTGTTTGACGTTATAGAAGTTAAATACTAATAATAATGAGTCATCTTTATTGTAATTTAATGATATGTTTTACATTTGAAATCAAACTCCCAGCAAATTTGATGTAATTCATAGCTCTATATTAAATCTACAGTTGAATTGGTTGTTGATAGTGGCAGGTTATGTTACATATTATCAATAAATACTTCTCTTAAAGCTAATTTTCATTCAAGAGAATGATTTGGGACAAGCTTAAAAATAATGGTGGTGGTGTTAAACGATGCAAAGGAAGCGTTATCGCATCATGACGTTATTTTAAAATACTACACAAATAATTCGAATTATTCTACAAAATTTTGTACTGAGTATGTTAATGCTTTATTATGTTTCATTGTCTAACACATAAATACATAATAAAGTATATTGTGTTTTGTTCATGTTCGTACTCTTTAAAAAATTGATTCTATTATTTTCTGTGAAACATATATTTTAAAAAAGTTTTATGTTTGATTTCACTCATGATTAGTTTACACAATAGGTTGACAGTGAACCTGACGTTTGCATCAAACCATAATGTCAAGTTTCCTTATTGAAGCAGACGTTTAAGAAAAATTACTACCAAAATTTAAGAGTTAGTTTCTGAAAATAAATATAGCTCATTTGAAAGATCAAGAAAACTTTTTTCTGTGCAAAATCGACATTTACTCAGTTTGTTTAATCCATAAACTTGGACAACAAAAGTATTCCGTTATTTTTAAACGTGCACATGAACGGGTCAACGGCATACCATGGTCGTGCTGTAACCTATTTATTTAATGCATTAAACGCGTTACCACTGCATGATAATTCAAAATGTTTGCATTGAATGTTTGTTAACGGGATTTCTATTTTAAAAGTACGTTAAAATGACGTTACCAAATGTAAAGTAATGTGTGCATGTAGCTTTCATTCATACCGTTTAACGAATTGATCACAAATGTATCGCATCATCATTTTCATTAAGATGGCCATCTTATTCTAAATTCGAGTAAGGTCTGCGGTAGCCATTTTTACGTTTATTTTGATGTAATTTCAGTCAACGATGGCTTGTGATATCGATCGTGTGTCAGATGCCAGCCACTGCAACATAAAGAAGAAAACGCAATATCGGCAAATCTTTTGTGAAAGCAAAGTTTTAAAACTCCATGTACATTGATGTTTATTATCTGTGGTGTATGTAAATAACTATTGTGTTACCTTATTATTTAATCATTTCGTGTTAAAACCATTATAATTATAGTATGTGAAATGTTCGGTTTCAGTGTTTGTACACAGTTTATTATGTATATTATGATCGTGTTTGTTTTAGAGTATACTAGTTTATTTCTCTTTATACAGAAGTGATGATTTTTTTAAGCTACCCGCTCTCTGCCTTCTTCAAACCGAAACTGCCTATAAAAGTTTGATAATACAATCATGTCGGAATTAATTATTGCCATAGAGTTGAAAGTAATGCCCATGAATAAATAAACCTTAATATATATCCGTCACCTTAGAATTGTTTCATTTCGCTATGCGAATGATTGTGTGCTTCTTTAACGTAGTGTTTATGAATGTGTATATTGAGAAGAAGTAGTTTGCTTGTTTAATGAATTGGTATTATTCTTGAAATTTTCAATATTGTAGTGGTATTATTATTACTGTTCGTGTAAAATGCTGTTATACCCTTATAATAACATAAATAATGTGTTAAAGTGTAGATAAAGCTATAACTAATAAATATCCTATCATCGTTGTCAACACTTAATACAGCGGTATATCTGCGAGGATAAGATTAAATTATCTAGTGATCGTTATGAATACATACTTTATTAATACAATAATAAGGCTATGTCATTGTATTTGTATTTCAATTTTTCTTACGTATCATTTTAATTTTTTATTTTGCTTACAGTATACTTTAGTGCATTAATCTTTTTTGTTGAGAAGTTCACACTCGAACGCATACAAAGCAAATAAATCTTAAGTGACTTTGAAATGCTACAGACTACCGTTGAAACAATTTGGAAATTTTTCTTTAACATTCAAATAAACATGTATATAACGCTTTAGTTTTGACATTTTTGTCTTCTGGTTTTACAAATATTGCATACTGACAAATTGATTAGTGCATATGGTTTGTAAATTAATTTGTGTACGTTTTGGTCACAAAAATGATGTTATTATCTTTCAGTTCGTTATGTGATAAATGTTTGCCAATTTATTGTATGAATACTTTATTTTGAATGTCAGATTGAACATGTTTATTTCACATTTATTGAACATGCATTTAATTTACAACTTGCCAATAAAGAATAAGTGCGCAACCATTGATGTAAAATGGCCCGTATGCCGTCCAAAACTTTGGATGGTCATTACGATATAGACGTCAGTTTTTTTTCTTGATCAAACGTGCAAACGTTCTGTCCATGAACATTAACGATGAATTGTCCACTGTTTGAGAAATTATATTTTGTCTTTGGTCATCATTTAAACCTTATATTATCATTCTAAAATTTTCGCTTAATCTCCATACCTTTAAATGATAAGCACACTCTTGAAGAAAAAATATAAACCACATTGTATTGTATCACATAGTTATTTCCTATCGTTCAATTTTTGTTTTACACATAAAAACTTTGTAACTTTAAGTTTTAGTATATCAGCAGATGTCAAGTATTGCTTGATTTAGCCCCAAATATTAATATGACAATTACTAATTAAATAATTAATATAATATAATTGCAGACATATTATCATTGAATTTGACGTGAAAGGTAAAACCATATATATACATTCTTGATAGCTATGTAGATTCAAATCTTTACATGTTAAAGATTACAGTATTGTGTTTACTTCGCAAGTAAATCCTGCGATTTTGCAATATTTTACTTGTTTGTGATTTTATCTGCTGTGGTATTTTTTTTTATTCAATACCTTATTAATAATAACGCTTCCACATTAATGGCTATTTATAAATATTAATAAATATGCATATTTTTAACATATTAACCTTTTAGTTCATGCAATTTAACCTGTTCTAAAGAAAATTATTCAAGACATGTCAGCTTAACGAATAACTGCAACCTTTTGTAAATAATATTTTACTGCTCCATTATTTGGTTTTAAATGATTTGTTTGAATGAAATTGTATGAAAGTGTTACATGGAAATAAAATGCATGTATAAAAGTGTGTTAGGTTTTCGGTTTTATTTATATACTCACCTTAAGAATGACAGACGGCACAGACTGACAGCTATCGAACTCGACTTGCACAAAGTATATCGTATACTTCACATACATTCTTTAAGTAGGCAGGGACACTGCTTGATGAACATCTCTTTGGTATGCCACTTCAATTATCACTGTGGCATTATGAGCCCGACAATAAGAAGAAAGAGGGACGATTTTGTATACAACCAATATTATAACCATATTATACCATCCTTATTTGAGTGAAAACATATCAATTCAGTATTGGTTTTGACCATTTGAATATCATTTATTCAATTTAAATTGTTACGAAGCTTTATGGTAAACGATTTTGTCTGCTAACGGGATCATATACACAACAAAAATACAGACTACCTTCATAGAGTGATATGGACTGAGTTGTTTTAAATAGCACTACACAGAAAGAACTTTGATATGTTCGTTTAAATGATAAAAAATCATCATTGTTTAAACCATCTAGGATTGCTAGCGAATATTTGAGATTTGCACCTAAATAAAATGAACGCTATCAGAAACATAACTGCACACACACCAATCTGTATTTTCTGACATTTCTATGACTAAATGTATGCAGTCAGAATCGCTTACACATATACAATGATATTTTCAAAGCTTTTTAAAAGAAAGATTGCATAGTGTTTTATATATGCATGCTTTATAAAGTGCGCATATTGCTAAATAAGGGTTTTAAGACCCTTTCCGAAAACGGCGGCTTGTAGCAGTCACATTGTCCGTCTGTCCGAGCGTCCGAATGCACTTCCCATATTCCCTTCCTCAGCCATTACGCTACCATATACTTACGGAATGGTAATATAACTTGGCACAACTATCATGGAACTAGGTTAATAACCTTATTCAAAACCGTCGAACTTTGCCATAAACCAGTTAAAAAGTAGATGCAATAATTTTGCCTTTTTGGAAAGATTTTAAACTTATTTGGCACATCATGTAATACCGTGCCGCATGTTAAACCCGTTTTAAAATAACACGTCAAAAGTTAACTTAAATCATAAAACTGCATTGTATTAACTATATCAGCCATAACTTAACCAGAAATTGATTTCACTTAAATAGCTATGCACACATGAAAAACGTCATTTGAAAAAGTTATCGAGTGTTTTGTAATCATTTGTCCATCGTCTTGTTTAAAATACGACGACGTTTTCACAAAAGGAAAACGGCTTGTCGCGTGTAACGCCATCGCAATTCCTGACGCTAAGAACTTGAACACACATTTTGCCATAAAATATTTTTTTTTCATATTAATGGTAAAATGAAGGCGCATGCCTGATGTACATATATATGTCTTGCTGTGATTCGTGTTTAATTTTTAATCTCGCGAAGATATGTAAATATCGGTATTATCTAAAATAATCTCATTATTGTTCCAGTACAAGAAATCAAATCTTAAACCCCTGATGAATAACGAACAATTATATGAAAATGAAACACATCGGATTTTGTTTTGCAATCATTATGTCTACCTTTCAAAAATCAAAATAATTTTCTTAAGATGCTTTTCTGTAAACTCATCTGGGTTCAGATTGAAACTATATGTATAATTAAATGCCAAACAACTTAAACATACTTCAAGGAAAATGGTATAATTATATTATTTATAAGCAATTTATTCTGTTAAATTAAAAAAAAACATTCACAACAAAGATATTTTGCATACATTGTCCTTGACCCAATCATGTCTTGTAAGAATATATGACGTGAATGCTATGCCACTTGACGGCATGATGTCGAGACAAATAATTATGTGTGATTGTAGGAGCATTGGAAACCTTTTTACTGACTCCCCACAGTGTAATAGAGTGTAAATATAAATATTTGGGCTAGAGATACGCTGGTTTATTTACGAAATCCATTAAACCTAAATAAAAAACTTTAATAATTTGTGGTAAGTAATTGCCTGTTATGTTGTAACCGATATTGGTGTTAGCATTGTACAGGATTGATACAGATTGACGTTCAAGGATTGACGTTGATAAATATAATTTTAAGGTCGTTATCATTAAATTTTACCTACGACGGTATGAATAATGTATCTTGCATTTTTAAGCATCGTAAGTCTCAAAATAACACATTGAGTAGCTCTCGAGTGTTAGAGTGAGTCCCAATTTACCTATGTATTCAGAAAAAAAGTGTATTTACTTTTAAAATTTTGGATCAAAAACTATGCCACATGGTATATGACTTTCATAAGACAGCTACATAGTATCATGATTTTGAATGGCAAATTATATATTCACATATTTAACCCTACGAGTTCAATACAGTATATTTTACCTAGCTGAACGTATGCTTACATACAATTTAGTCAGTCAGTTATGCTTTTAATCGAAAGAAAACATCTGTGCTTACGCTTGGAATGCTGAAATCACTAAGTAGAATTATTGTTGTCATTCATTTCAACATATTAATGGCACATTAACACTTTAACCTCATAACTTCGTTAAACCACTAATTACAGGTATGCTGATGCGCTTAGTGATTTTAATTTACGAGCAGACGAAAATTCTTTCGTTTTTAATACATAAAAATATAGGAAATTAATTAACATGCAATCCCGGTTCTTGATTTAAAACAAAAGGTATTTATAAGATGACAACTTACCAATATGTACCATACTTTGTATTCTAACTACAATAGACAGATATTGGTTGCTTTAAGCAAACCATTTTGTATCCAGAATAACGATATTTTTATTTTTATCTCTTCTGTATTTATTACACTGTCTGACAGGTTTTCACAGACCAGCACCTGTCCTACATCCGTCACAAACGTGACAAATTTTCGTCTAATGGTGGACATTCTGGGTAATTACAATATAATCTGTGTACTTCTAACGTTCAAAGCTTAAAGACTGAGAGCAAGGCAATTTTTGAAGTGCGTTTTTTTTAACCAATGTTTATCACTAGATATGCCTATCTCTCGTATTAGGTTTTTTTTTCTTTTATTATTTGATTAATTTTATTTTGTGAATTTTATGATTGTCCCGAATCGTTTCTTTCTTGCTTTTACTAGACCGTTCCTGTGATACTTCTTTGTCGTTGTGATTTGAAGATGTGAACAGGTTGGCCACTTATTCAGCCCTTGCGATACCCATTGACCTGTAGAATCTTTTTGACAAGACAATACATGAAAGGCAGTTTGTTTACCAGTACATCCTATGAACACATCATACCTTTACGTGCAATATGTTACGTTATATCATTGTAATGCTTAATTATATTCATACAATGCTTATACATTCAAAGACATAACATACGTAGTTTTGCAAGTAACTGGAAAACAATAATATTCCAATAAATTAACATCGAATTATAAACTTGATTAACCATTGTTTTACATTAAAAAGAAGGACACTTATGTTTATATTAAATAGAAGCGTAAGAGAATGTATGCCGAACTCTTTTTGAATATACTTTTCTTGATATGTTTTAAGTTAATTACGAATGAAAGAACTGCAGCCATCTCCATGCAATGTCGTTCCACATTGTCAATTGATGAGTACTAAGTTTTTGCAGATCTCAGTACCTGACGTTAGGCCGGTAATATTGGGAGTTGTATGAGAACTTGGCAGTTTTGTTTCTTTCGCCAGACTTTTTCGCGCGCCTACCGCATCCGGGGGGGGGGGGGGGGTAACTTCCTATATACGGGTATATAGGGGTGTGCCGATTTTATGGGGTGTGTTTTTCGACTAAAATTATAGATATGGGTATGGTTTTGAGCATCAAAGTATAGATATGGGTATTAAAATCAGAAATTTGCTTGTATATAAATGCATATAGATTTTAAAGTATCAGTATCAAAATGGATATGATAAATGTCATTCTTGTATATAAATGGGTATCAAAAAGTAAATTTCAGTTTGCATGAAAGATATAATAGCAAATTCAATAAGTATACTGTATTGATATGAAAAAGATTAAAATTCTAGTATGAAATGTGTCCACTTGATCAAATTCTAGTATTTAAATGGGTCCGGCTTATCAAACTTCTTGTATTGAAATGGGTCCACTTTCTCAATGGTATCGTATACAAATGGGTATGTTTTTTCAAAAATCTTGTATCAAAACGGGTCTACTTTATCAGAGTTCCGGTATAAAAATGGGTCACATTTCGGAAGTCTCAGCGGGACACCCCTACCCTAAATTTTGGGAAGTTACCCCCCCCCCCCCACCCCCGGGCTACCGCAAATGTTTATTGTGTTTCATACAGTTAACTTACAATTCTTAAGAATCTTTCTGATGCCCTTTATTTGATTGGTTTTTTTCAATGACTGTTAACTTTTTGTCAATATTTATTTTTACCTCTTTGTCAATATGTATTTAAACAGCACTGCCCCATGCCAAATGTATCGAAGACTTGAAACGTTGGTTATGTTGTATACTCAAATATAAGCTTGACGTGTTATTTCTATTTCAAAAGTTCCAAACATATATGTATGTTTGCTGCAAAGATCTCGAGAGTGTCTTCCAGTCAATGATCAGTTCACATTGGCTCGTCTTTTTCAAGTTATGCATGGAATTACTGAACTCGTTCAATACTTTCAGATAAAACACCTGGTAGTAGTGGTCTTTTATCTTGCCGCTGAACCTATGTCCTGCACAAATGACAAATATATCCACTGTGTTATCTAAAACTTAAGTAAACCTTCTGAAACGGATATTTTTCTCTTGGCCCCTGCCCCCCACACCCCAATAAAACAGATATGTATTGCGTCATCACACTATTACAGTTATTTAAGCTGTTTAAAATGTTAATGCGATATTCATTATTGTTTTTCTGCTACATCTCATTCGTTACATATTCACAATTAAACCTATTTGGTAAGATATTAAGGGATGAATTATTTATATCCATAGAACTGCTCCACATTGACTATCGAGATGATAAAAGCTTGCGAACTAATCCTCTAAGCCAGCATGAAGTACGAATAACAGTTTTGTCTGAAATAATATAAAAGCGATAGTCGCATTTTTTATATTGTTTTAAACAACAATGCAAGTAATACAAACGCTTTATATGTTCAATTAGCCGTTTTATAAACTAGATATTGAAAAACAAAAATTACAAATCGTAATGTAAAAACTTACGTACGAAGTCTGTATCTTTAAATTAAAGTGATTAAAGCATAAGCCCGTTTGAATACATCGACATATGCTTTAAACGGGTTGCACATGTGAATAAGTAGATTACATACGGAATCCGGATAGGGCTAAGTTGATTGTCGTGTGTCGACCTTGGAGGTCGACGCACGACATTCTCGCGACATTCTCTCGACGCTCAATACGACGCGCAACAATCATGCGACAATCAATATTTGAGTGTCGCATATCGCGCTGGGTTTGAGAAAAACAAATTCGCAGAAAATCTTGACTGTCGACTGATTTGTCGAGCGTCTTGAGCGTCGAGAGAATGTCGCGAGAATCTCGCGAGAATGTCGTGTGTCGACCTTCGAGCGCGACACTCGACATTCTCGCGACGCTCAATTCGACGCACGACAATCATGCGACAGTCAATATGATATATCGCGAGAATGTCGCTTGACGACCTAAAAATCACACGGCATTCAATCGACGCACGACATTCTCTCGACTCTAAATACGATATATCGAGCCAATATCGCGCAATTGTCGCTTGTCGACCTAAAAACACCTAGGTCAACACACGACATTCTCGCGACGCTCAATACGATATATCGCGCAATTGTCGCTCGTCGACCGGTGTGGGAGTAATTTTTTCATCTGCAAGCAAGGTGTTATAGTAACTTTTTCAGCTTAAGTAAAAATAGCGGCATCTAGTAGCAGCAATAACAGCAGCAGAAGCAACAGTAGCAGCAGCAGTAGTAGCAGCAGCAGTAGCAGCAGCAGTAGCAGCAGTAGCTGCAGCAGTAGTTGCAGTAGCAGCAGTAGCAGCGGTAGCAGCAGTAGCAGTAGTAACAGTATTAGTAGTTGTTGTAGTAAAAGTAGTAGTAGCTGCAGAAGAAGCAGTAGCAGCAGCACCAGTAGCAGCAGCAGTAGCAGCATCAACAGTAGCAGCAGTAGCAACAGTAGTAGCAGTAGCAGCAGTAGCAGCAGTAGAAGGAGTAGCAGCAGTAGCAGTAGTAGCAGAAGTAGCTGCAGTAGTAGTAGTAGTAGTAGCAGTAGCAGTAATAATAGTAGCAGTAGTAGAAGAAGTAGTAGTAGTAGAAGTACAAGAAGTTGTAGTAGTAGTAGTTGTTGTAGTAGTAATAGTAGTAGTAGTAGTAGTAGTAGTAGTAGTAGTAGTAGTAGTAGTAGTAGTAGTAGTAGTAGTAGTAGTAGGTAGTAGTAGTAGTAGTAGTAGTAGTAGTAGTAGTAGAAGTAGTAGTAGTAGTAGTAGTAGTAGTAGTAGTAGTAGTAGTAGTAGTAGTAGTAGTAGTAGTAGTAGAAGTAGTAGCGGTAGTGGTAGTGAGACTGGTAGTAGTGGTTGTGGTAGTGGGACTGAGGTAGTGGTAGTAGTAGTTGTAGTAGTAGCAGAATCAGGAGTAGTAATAGTAGCAGTAGCAGTGTAGTAGCAGTATCAGCACCACCAGTAGTAGCGGTAGTAGAAGTTGTAGTAGTAGTAGTAGCAATAGTACCTGCAAAAGAAGCAGTAGCAGCAGCAGCAGCAGTAGCAGTTTCAGCTGTAGCGGCAGTATTATTATTAGTAGTAGTAGTATAGCTGCAGTAGAAGCAGAAGCACCAGTAGCAGCAGATTCAGTAGCAGCAGCATCAGTAGCAGCAGTAGCGGCAGCAGCAGTAGCAGTATTAGTAGTTGTTGTAGTAGTAGTAGTAACTGCAGTACAAGCAGTAGAAGTAGCAGCAGTAGCGGCAGCAGTAGCAGTATTAGTAGTTGGAGTAGTAGAAGTAGTAGCAGCAGCAGCAGCAGTAGCAGCAGCAGCAGCAGTAGCAGCAGTAGAAATAGCAGTACCAGCAGTAGCAGGAGTAACAGCAGTAGCAGCAGTAGCAGGAGTAGCAGTAGTAGCAGTAGTAGCAGAAGAAGCAGCAGTAGTAGTAGAAGTAGTAGTAGCAGTTGTTGTAGTTAGCAGTAGCAGTAGTAGTAGTAGTAGTAGTAGTAGTAGTAGTAGTAGAAGTAGTAGTAGTAGTAGTAGTAGTAGTAGTAGTAGTAGTAGTAGTAGTAGTAGTAGTAGTAGTAGTAGTAGTAGTAGTAGTAGTAGTAGTACACTTCCTTAACCGACGCTACAGTACGTAAAATATTATTTTAAAATCTCGTTAAAAGATACGAACTATATTCATGATTGCTTAGGTGAACGACCCCTGCACTATGTATCTGGGCTTCGGCGGGTTCGATTCCCGGCCCGGCCACATAACTTGTGTGTGTCATGACAATCTTTCTCGGGCAAAACAGCGTATATATTATGTAGTCTTGGTATCATTTCATAAATCAGGCAATGTTGAAGCAAAACAAGTTGCACGCTGTAATTAACTATAACGAATAGTGTTACAAAAAGTCGAATTATAATAAAAATCTACTATGTCCCTTCCTAAAAGCTCTGCATCTGCAAATCATATTGAAAGCCCATTTACATGTATTGCGAACGTATTTTGAATGACATCATTCGCTTGAAAGATGTGTTAAATGAATGAATAAATCAACCGATGAAAGAATGAAAAAAACAACGGCCAGTTTAGTTACCCGATCAAAAAAAAATAGTTTAAGCTTCTTCTTTTTTATGAACAACGATTGTATCCCTGTGTACTGACATCTCAAAGTTGTCCCAGTAAGGCGGCATATAGAAGCGTTGATTGATACAAAGATAGCGGAGAAAAAAGAGATCAGAATCGAATATTATTTAAAAAAAAATTGTATGTATTTATCAAAAAAAGACCTTTAGCCCATCTAACATTGCATATACGGTGATCATTATAAAGCAGTGTAGTAACAGGGCCATACGCAGGTCTTATTGACTGGGGAGGCCCAACCGGGAAGGGTGCGAGGGGTCTCCCCTTCCTACTTGTTTCGAATTAACCACTTTTGAATGTGAATTGTCATGGTTGAACAACTTATTTTGTATGATAAATTTATGGAATATAACAAGTAAATCAGTATTTTTCTGAAGTCTATAGCTTTAAACATTGGTATGAAATTCACACCAATGTTATTGCATTAGATTTCAGAAATGTATGATGTTTGATGAAGATGGAATGCAAACTTTTAAAATCAAAATCCTTTATAAAGAAATGTGTCATAAAGTATGACTGACATTTAACCATAAAAGTCTTTTCTCTTTGAATTAAAACATCATGTAATGATTCAAATTTAATTCTTAATAAAATGGTCATAATCTACTTAACAATTTTAATTTTCCCCATCATCAACACAGATAAACAATCAAAGTCATGTAAAAACTGCGACAATAGATTGAACCTTGAAATTGTTTCTATGATATCCGTTTTCCGCAGTTTTTTACGACACCATTTCAGATATTGTGCTGATTTTTTGGTATGCGAGTCTACCTCTATGACTAACAGATAAAGTCTGAAATTCGTTCCGGTCCATTGTTACGTGGCGAAGTTATGGGCCTTGGACTTAATTTTTTCTCTATAATAACTGTTTTCTGGAGTTTTTTACGCAATTTACTCCTTCAGATATATTCTTGCCGGTAGGGTGGTATATAGCAGTCGGACTGTCCGTCCGGCCGGCATGTCATTTTTCGGATTTTTTTCAAACGCTTTTTGACCTGGTATTGTGTGTGTGAGTCAACCTACATGACTTAAAGAAGTATGACTTTCGTTCCGGTCCATTGATTTTTGGCGATTTGTGGGCCTTGGACTTCGCCAAAGAAACTCGACGGTTCAAATAAATGACAATCATCCATATATCACCTATCTAAGTACTTCCAACCTTAATTGTTAATTTTTTTTATTAGCGTAAGCAATTTTCAGACAAACAACCTCCTGTATCATTTGCTAAACACTATATAGCAGTATTCCGTGGAAGGCAAATTTGTGATTTATAGTAAGTATATTCGCCTACTATGTCTTTATTTTCGTTTTCGTTATAAAGTGACTGTCAACCGCGATTGGCGAAAAAATAAAAGTTTTAAAATACCGTATTTTTTACAATTATTAGTTTATATTGATTAAAATATCACGACTGGTATATTACATTACTTGAAAAAAAATCATATTTTTCTAAAGTACATCGCAAAAATAGGTGACATAACGATATACACACTATAAATAACACAAGTAGATTGATCATTTTATATATAAAATATATACAATTCACTACGCATGCACAATTTGCATTCCTGTGTTTACCACGTGACGATGATGATCAATCTACTTACGTTATTTATAGTTAACTGGTAGACATACCCATTAACATTTATTTCCGAATATACTGAAAATATGAAAACTTAAAAACTTTGTTCAAGTAATGTAATATGCCAGTCGAGATATTTTAATCAATATAAACTAATAATTGTAAAAAATACGGTATTTTAGACTTTTCTTTTTTCGTCAATCGCGGTTGACAGTCCCTTTGAGACATATCCTCGGCGAATAATTTACACTGAAAAAAGGGGGGCGTCTCCTATGCTCTTTTCAATCTGATTATTTTCCTTAGGAATTAACAATTATTTATATATATACTCTAGTTATGTAATTTTTACTTATCTTTGTAAATAATCTAATGGCTGTATTGAGTTGTTTCATTTTAATCTCGTGTATGTGTATATAATCGATTGTACTTCCTTGCTTATAATCTGTATTATATGTTATGCTCTTCATGAAGCATTCAGGATCACAAGGGGTAATTGAATTGATCGGGGTTATGTGTACAAGGCGATAAGAAAACATTGCCTAGGGGCTTTTCTCAACTGGCGAGTAAAAAAGCGCTTATCCCCTTGCGTATCAAATATTAAAATATAGAAAATACAATAGATAAACATAATCAGTTTTATGGTGGACAAAGACACTGTGTGAACCCTCCATGACAGAGCCGAACTTTTCATCCAAGTAGCTTTTTCAATTGTAACTGAAGTTGATCGACCATGCTCCTCCCATCAACCCCCACACCCTACCCAACGTATGAGGTCCTTCTGATCCAGATGCTGTTTTTTACGATGACCCTGAGTGCCTCACAGCACTCCCAACAGATTAATCTACTCGACTTACGAACGTTGGGATTAAATAGGAATAATATATAGAATTTTCTGCTTATAGTATTTAGCTTTTATGAAAAGATATGAAATTTCAATTCTGTCATGCGTTGTTGAGGAGCCGGAGTACCATGGGAAATCCCCAAATCCGGTATGTCCGGTATGGTGATTGCTGACCAAGCCCATATGCTCCGGAAGCGGGGACTGAATCCACGTCGCTTTCGTGCGAAGTGCGTTTACCAACCACGGCGCTAACCGAAACCATAGTTCACTTTCAACGCCGTAAGTCGTGTTATAGAGATTACGTGTTTCTATGATTTTAAGCGCGCGTTACATTATACTAAATAATTGTGGCATATAGGCGATGTAAAAATATACATTAGTTTACTCGAAGTCATGTTTTACACTTTAAACTATTGTTCTGGTTTTATCTTTTGGAAATAGTGATAGGGCATGGATAGGACTTCACTAATGAATCCCTAAAATATGTAAGTTAGAGACTATAGTAAAAAAAATAGTGAAAAAAGTTACATTTCACTAGAAAACGGTCCGTACAAAAAAGTGGGAAAAAACAGTCGATTTTGATTTGTGTCATGTTCTTTCTTGGTTCGTATTTGACATATCTTTTTTATTGCATTAATCGATTCCGCTTGCCATAGAATGGCCTTAAAAAGGTATTGTAATGGGGAAAATATATAGTATTTGACCTTATCAACTCGACAATCGCACCTACATTCGGCTAGGCACGATTTCCTCGCGCTCGAATGCAATTCCGCGTAGAGATGGCTTTTTCAGAACGAATATATATCAAATGTTATGGATGTAATCTCTGCGACATTTTTTACTTTAATGCAGCTGGAAATGGTACGTGTTGTACAAGATTTGTGTCGTTATGAGGGGAATCAAGGGTCGAGTTTTCCCAGAAGCATCAATAGTCATTATTGTACACATAGGGACCCGCACAAAAAAATCATATACTGTACACACATACTTTATGTAACAAAATTTCAAAAGTTATGTTTTTGTTGTTGTTTTAAATTAAAATTTGTTAATAATGAGTTGTACACATATGACAGTTTATGAAAATTGATTATTTATAATGAACTTCAAAACCAACCAAAAGTTTAATGTAAAGTAAGGGCAGTAATTAAAGTAAAAGGCACTGGGCTAATTTTGTGTTACTTCCCTTGACATTTTGTTATCAAATGAAACTTAGCCACCTAAGATAGTCATTAGTTTAAATATATCCTGTTGTCACCAGATTATGAGATAACTATTTCTCTGTTGTTGTTTTTCTAGGAATTCTGTTTTGATAATTTGTTTTATGTTTTTCAAAGTTCTTACAAAAGATTAAAAAACAACACAATATAAACATTTATTTAATATAATGAGTACAGAATATACGGGATTGATTGCTGTTGAGAAGACTGACTCCTCAACTTTATTTTTGGAATGCATTGCAAAAGGCATGGCATAAATACATATAAAGTGATGTGAACAGTTATACATAAACAACATTACCAAACTTAAAATTTTTTACCTATTAATTTTAGGTAGCATATTGTTGGGTACTTATTTTAAGAGGACACTTGGCAGTTGGGTAATCAGGGCTTTTTTTCCTTCTTTGGGACCCGCCCAAATAGCCCTTTCCCCTCAGATTTTTTTTCCCCTCAGCTGGTAAATTTTCCCCCAGACTTCAATTTTTTCCCCTTAAAAAAAAAAAAATTTTTTTTTTTTTACTTTTAATACATAAGTTAACCTGATTCAGTGTAGAAAATATAACATATTGCATAATTAAATTATCTGTTGCCTTTAATTTGTTCTAAAAACAGCAAAATATGTTAAATTGATTATTTAAGACTTTCCTTATTTTCCCCAAAATCTGGCGTTTCGCGTGATTTTTTCCCCAAAATCCGGCATTTCGCGCGATTTTTTTCCCCCTCAAAAAAGGCCAGGCCCTTTCCCCAAAATCAGATAAAAAACCCTGGTAATATTTAAGCATGTCCCAATAAAAGTTCAGAGTAAGAATTTTGTACAAGGGTATATTTGATCAATGGCATTCCCCTAAATGTAGAGACATATTTAACACTGCACATATTCCGTTACAACCATAAATATTTCTTGTAACACTAATACATTGATGAAACCTTGAAAGAAAATATTTCTACTGCCACAATTTTTTTATACAAATCAGTGGAATTCAAACTGAGACATGCCTTTAAAAATGAGTCATTTATAATAGCTTGGCCCCCTGTATGTTTCATTCATACTTTGGATTTTACCAATCTATGACTTTCCCACATCCTCAAAGTGTTCCAGAGACTAAAGTTTTATAAATATAACAAGAAATATCTTTTAAAAAGATATTTGGCGTTAATTTTGATTAACACATGGGTTGAAAGTGGACTCAAATTACACATAATTACATTTAGTTAAAATTAAAAACTAGAAGATGCTTCATTGGACAATCTTTAATCTACCTTGCAGCATTAATTTAGTTTATTTTATTATGTACTTTTCATATGGTTTATGCATTAATTGGAACATCTTCCTTGATTTAACTTTCATGTGATTATATAATTTCTGTAGACAATCCATTTGTTTATTAAACAAAAAAAGAAGCAAAAGAGGAAATAAAGGAAAGTTCTTCACATACATGTGGGTATGAACAGATCAAATGTGTTGTTTGATAAGTTAACGATCATCCTCTAATCAAATCTCAATAATTTATTTTACTATACTATTGCAGTAATTTATTGTTCATGGTGCAAATATACTGGTAGGTCATTTTTCAGTAGGTTTTATATGATGTATATGTCAATAGATTCAATATTCTTAAGGCATTGAACATTAATACTTATTATAAACAACAATAATTGTGTCCACTTATTGTCGCTCTTGAAAACATTTTATTGATAGCCCATTCCGGCTTCTTATGACTATATACTTGAAAGATACTTGAAAGATAGATTGACAGAGCACTAACCCTTAAATGCTGCGAGAGAGACTTTACTGCATCAAAAGAAAGTGTGCACATTTTGCATAGTGTCAGTGCATTAGTTACAGTAAAAACAGTAAAGCATTTAAATATTTCCATAAAAAAGAGCATTTTCTGTGATTTCAAGTGTTTTATCCAACAAAAATTAGGGTTTATGTGTCGTATTTGTGCAACATTGTAAGGCTTTCTGCACATTATAAATTAAGCTATACTCCATATTTTCAAAACAGACAAGGGATTTTTCCTCTGTTTTTGGGGGGGTGGGGTTTTGGGTGGGGGGGTCGATTTCCCTGAAAACAGCCAAGATAATATTCGGATTCGTTCATTTAGGTCTCCTGGATATTGCCAAAATTTGGGGGGATTTCTCTCATAACAGCTGGGGTATTTCCCTCAGGATTTGTATGCTCCCCGAAATAAAATTTTGGCGGAGCATATAGTTGCCAGTTTGTCCTTCCTTACTTCCTGCCATCACACTTTTGTTACCGTTTCTCAAAGCGCCTTCAATACTTTACCAATCTATTACATATTTGGCATGTAGGTACCTTGCACGGACCTCTTCCTTTTGATGAGGTTTCAGGTCACTGGGTTCAAAGTCAAGGTCACAGAGGCTAATAATAGATTTTCCGTCACACTTTTGTTACAGTTTCTCATAAGGCCTTCAATACTTTACCAATCTCTTTCATATTTGGCATGTAGGTATCTTGCATGGACCTCTACTTTTTGATGAGGTTTCAGGTCACTGGGTATAAGGTCAAGGTCACCGAGGCTAATAATAGATTTTCTGTCACGCTTTTGTTACAGTTTCTAATAGCGCCTTTAATACTTTACCGATCTCTTACATATTTGAACGTAGGTATCTTGCATGGACCTCTACCTTTTGATGAGGTTGAGGTCACTGGGGTCAAGGTCGCCGAGGCTAATAATAGATTTTCCGTCACGCTTTTGTTACAGTTTCTCATAGGGCCTTCAATACTTAACCAATCTCTTACATATTTGCCATGTAGGTACCTTGCATGGACCTCTACCTTTTGATGAGGTTTGAGGTCACTGGTGTCAAGGTCACCGAGGCTAATAATAGATTTTCTGTCACGCCTTTGTTACAGTTTCTTATAGGGCCTTCAATACTTTACCTATCTCTTACATATTTTGCATTTAGGTACATTGCATTGACCTCTACCTTTTGATGAGGTTTGAGGTCTCTGGGGTCAAGGTCACCGAGGCAAATAATAGATTTTCTTAAGGTCACACTTTGGTTACAGTTTCTCATAGCGTCTTCAATATTTGATCGATCTCTTATATATTTGGGATGTAGGTAAATTGCATGGACCTCTACCTTTTTGATGAGGTTTGAGGTCACTGGGGTCAAGGTCACTGAGGCTTATAATAGATTTTCTCAAGGTCACACTTTTTTCCACACAATTAAATCATATATCGACAAAGCATCATTGGGGAGCATCCATCAGTTTTACTGATATCCTTGTTTCATTTGATTTAGCCAATATTTTGTGGGATTTCCCTCAAAACAGCCATTTTAATAGTTAATGATTTGTTCACTGACAGGTCTCTTCCAGGACAAAGCCCATATTTTTGGGAATATCCTTGAAAACACTCATATTAAATATAAGGATTTGTTCATTTAGGTCTACTGGATATAGCCAATAAGTTGACAGATTTCAATTAAAAAAGCCAATCCAATATTAGAATGTGTTCATTTAGGTCTTCTGGATATAGTCTTTTTTTAGAGGGGGGGGGGGATTTCCCTCAAAATAGCTTGGGCATTACCCTAAAAACAGCAAATTAAATATTAGGATTTGTTCATTTAGGTCTACTGGATTTTGCCAATATTTTGGGGATGTCCCTCAAAACAGACAATTAAATATTAGGATTTGTTCAATAAGGTCTCCAGAATGTAGCCAATATTTTTAGGGATAACATTCAAAACAGACAATGAAATATAAATATAAATTATTCATTTAGGTTAACTGTCAATATTTTTTTACAACATTCTATAGGCTTTAAATATAAGTTTAAGCATGGGTTAGACAGTTAGGCCAAAAAAATAAATATCTTACGGAGTGTTTATAAAACTGAAACATATGTTAAGCAACCATTAAATAAATGCATACGAAAGCTTAACAATATTTTTGAAAATTATATGGGTATTATATTGTCATTATGCCGCTTTTAAAAATATTGATTGTTAATCTGGATCAACACCAAAAATAAAAAAGTTTTCTACTTGACTTATTATTTGTGAGGTAAATGCCAAGACAAACATGCTTAGCTCCTTACCACTTACATACGTATTTTGACGCATGTGTGGTCCCCTAGAAAGTTACATTTAATTAAAGACCTTTCTAATACTAGATTCAAGTTTTAAAGGCTTCATTTCCATCCCTTAGATACTGATGAGCAGCAAAACGCGTAAAACGTGACTAGTGACTCGCAGGCTGTAATGGTTTTATGCTGGTTGCAAAAGCCATTTATACTTTGCTTCTTATGGTGGAAAGGGATACATAATATACATTAGCTTATTCTTTGTTTTCCTTAAGGAATGTCTTCGCTCATTCACTGACTACACAGCCTGTTCAAAAGAGGAAATGGATGATGTTGAGACGAGTTGGGTATCCCATATCCTTTCCATGGGAAGTGCCGATGACCAAGACCTTGTTGGCAATAGGTATGTGCATGGGCTTGGAAATCCAAAGCAGATATTGTAAGACAGGGCTTTATTTACAGTCTTATAAGCATATTATCCTGTCTTCTTGTCAACAGAAAAAGAGAACAATTTTAATTACAGTGCATGGAAATTGTTTCAATGTTAAAGGTTATTGATCTGTAGCATAATTGTGTATCATATAGCTTACTATTATAAATAACAAAAAAGCAATGGAAGCAAATCAATCAAAGATGCGCCATTTGACAGTTAATATTTCTATACAAGCAAAACAATGTAAGGCAGTTTATTGATTGTATGAGCACATTACAACGCATTCTCAGTAATACATAACATACAGCTATACTAACTTGTCTCCATTAATTTTTAAGAGCTAATACCTATAACGATTCATTGTGTTATTTTTTCTTATGTAGGTACCTGTTAATGATTAGGTTTGTTTTTGCATTTAAACTTGAATTTTAAACCTGCTGCTCAAGAAAGATGCAATCAAAATTTAGCCCTTTGGCTATCATAATAAGTAATCTTTACTGTCTTCCAACCAACGGTTTGAACATATCAATAATGAAATTTGAAAATATCAATAACGTATTTATGCTCCCCCAAAATTTATTTTGGGCGGAGCATATAGTCGCTGCTTCGTCTGTCTGTCCGTGTGTCTGTGTGTCCGTCCGTGCACAATTTTTGTCCGGGCTATTCGTCAGCAACTAATGACCGGAATTCAATGAAACGTTATGGGAAGCTTCACTACCAAGAGGAGAGGTGCATATTATCAGCGGGTTCTGGTTGGATGATTTTTCACTTAGTTGTGGCCCTTTGAAATTTTCTATAAAAAAATTCTTGTCCCCCCAACTACTGTGCCCTCAAGACGTTTCCTTTTATCTGAATATATAGTGCAATATTGTGACAAAAAAAAACTTTGGGGAGCATCTCCCATCTCTGACGGTTTCTTGTTTTGAATATGTCTCAGGAATCTCTATTTTTACTACCTTTGCTCTAATCCCTATTTTAAGTAACAACACAATCATGAGAGATTCCATACAAAGCAGTTCCCCTGCTAGGGCAATTGAATTATGGCCACTAGTGGTGAATTTTGCTTGTAAATCTTGCTTTTTTAGCTCATCTATTTTATTTTTTTTAAATTATGAGCTATTGTCATCACCTTGGCGTCGGTGTCCGGTTAAGTTTTGCGTTTAGGTCCACTTTTCTCAGAAAGTATCAATGCTATAGCATTCAAACTTGGTACACTTACTTACTATCATAAGGGGACTGGGCAGGCAAAGTTATGTAACTCTGACTGGCATTTTGACAGAATTATGTGCCCTTTTTATACTTAGAAAATTGAAAATTTTGGTTAAGTTTTGTGTTTAGGTCCATTTTATTCCTACAGTATCAAAGCTATTGCTTTTATACTTGCAACACTTATTAACTATCATAAGGGGACTGTGCAGGCAAAGTTGTGTAACTCTGGCTGGCATTTGGATGGAATTATGGGCCCTTTATACTTAGAAAATTGAAAATTTTGCTAAGTTTTGTGTTTTGGTCAGCTTTACCCCTATAGTATCATAGATATTGCTTTCATACTTGGAACACTCGCAAACTATCATAAGGGTACAGTAAAAGGACAAGTTGCATAACTCTGGTTGTCATTTTTACGGAATTATGGCCCTTTTTTGACTTAGTAACTTTGAATATATGGTTAAATTTTATGTTTCGATCCACTTTACTTCTTAAGTATCAAGGCTATTGCTTTCAAACTCAAATACTTTCATGCTTTCATGAGGTAACTGTACCTGGCAAGTTGAATTTTACCTTGACCTTTGAATGACCTTGACTCTCAGGGTCAAATTATTAAATTTTGCTAAAATTGCCATAACTTCTTTATTTATGATTAGATTTGATTGATACTTTGACAAGACTACTCTTACCTGACATACCACAATAGACTCCACCCGAAACATCCCCTGTGCCCTCCCCCCCTTCCCTCCATCCGAATCCCCCCCCCTAATTTTTTTTTTTAAGATCATCTCACAAATGACAACCACACCCTCACACTATACCCCCCCCCACCCCTCTCAACCCCCCCCCCCCAAATTATTTTTTTGAAACAGTTAAAAAACACAATTTTTTTTATTTATTATTTTATTTTTGAAATACTGTCCAACCATCGCACCCAAGAATCCCCCACCCCCAATTTTTATTTTTTTGCAATTTTTTTTTTTGCATTTTTTTTTCCGCATTTTTGGAAGATAATGTAATAAATGTCCACACCCCCACACTATACACCCCTCTTCACTCCACCCCTCCCTCCTTTGTGATTGAAATTGAGAGTCTCTTCACCTTTAAAAAGAAAATAGATGAGCGGTCTGCATCCGAAAGGAGGTGCTCTTGTTAAAGTTCAATGATCATGTGCAATTATTGTTGATAAATTGCTAGAAAGGCATTCATTTGCTTTACTCTTATGAGGTTGTGAGAAGAACTTTGATACAATTAAATAATATCATTAGCTGTAATATGAGTTATGTAAAACTTACAACATTGCTTATGAATCGCATGAAATAAACAAGTACATATAAACAATTTATTGGAATGTATAATGGCAACAAAGAAAGTCTTCTTTCATTATACATTAATATTTATTATTTTATTAGGCTTTTTTTAGCATAGCACATGGATACTAATTTATGGAAACAATTTATCATAATTACATGAAGAAATTAACAGACATTAAAATGTATCATAAAACACATAACAATAGATTTTTTTCAAGTAGTTATATGTTTGTAACTTTATGTATTTTTCCTCCAAATGTTTATTTGGTTAAATGGAAAACACATAGTCGTGGGTTCTTCTTTACTTATTTCTTTTCAGTTCAGTGTTACATAAATATAAATTAATTCAGGAATACAATCATTCTGATCAGAAGAAGGAATCAATAGACGTCCTGCAAATAAAAAATAACACACATATAACACATTATTATAAATATCGCTGTCTTGCTGTAAAATCATATGATATATATGAAAAGTATTTATAACAGCAAATATAACAACAATATATAGATAAATATATTAACAAATGATGAAACAATCATTTGACGCATTAGTACTAATTACAACATAAGATTAATTACAGAATAAAATATCTGTCCATCAAGAATAATGTTGTGGCGACCAGACCGACTGAATGACCTAGACATCCAAATACATATCTCAAAACACAAATACACATATGAAACACCTACATACATATACACAGTTCAACACACATTTACTCACAAATTTATGGAATCTGGCGTCGCAGAGCTTCTTCCGAATCCGTGTCCGCAAGTGATGTTACTCTGCAAGCTGTTAAAAAGTGCACACATATTAATAAAGGAAAATGTGATTTTAAATAGAAACCATCTTGAACCATAGAAGAATTACAAATCTCATAAATACGTTAAATTGCTGATCTTAAATAAATCTTTATGACAGTTAACAAGCATGTGCAACAGCATTACAATCAGTAATTACTTATTTACACATTTGTACATACCTATTGTATAATGATACCTAATAATTTAAAGAAGTTTAAAGTTGACAGATGTTCACTAGTCTCTTGACATATTTGTTCTGGCGCGCGAGCTCGTGAAACAATACCTTACATTACACAAAAGACGTAACCACATAAAACAGGTTACATACAACTATACTAAAATTTTGATGTGAAATCCACCCTGTCACATACCAGTGATTTTTTTTGCTTTAATTTGTTACAGCCTGTGCCATTTGAATTGGGAAAATTAGCGCGATAAACCGTGAAATTGGGAAAAATAGCGCGATAAACCATGTTATTGGGAAAAATTAAGCATTATAAATAGGATTATAAGTAACAGAAGTGATATTATTTTAGTGCATGTTCAGGGAGTTTTCTAGAAAAGGAGTCTGGTCAAATTGGGATTTTTTTTATCAATAAAAGTGGCAAGTTTGGGAATGATTTATGGACAAAAATGACTAAATTCAAGTTATATATTTTGTAAGATATTTAAAAAATTAAGTTGAGACCTAGATTTAAGAAATCATAATTAAGTTATATGAGACTTCTTTCTAAAAAAAAAAAAAATTTTTTTTTTTTTTTTGGAAGTTGGGCTTTTTTTGGGAAATTTTGGTCAGATTTTGGGGAAAAAATGTGTATTTTAGCGATTGAAAAGCAGCCGAAAATCGGCTGTAAATTTGAGCAAAAAAAATCACTGCATACTCCCCCTGTCCGTTAAATGACGTCTCGTCATTTAGTCAGAAAATAAATATAACTACAATCTCCATCAAAGATACAGTTGTATTCAACCAGTATGTCAAATAACCATTCTAGAATAACCAAACTGTCATTCAAAAATAAAATCGCCTATATTCGGCCCCCCTTTGACAAAAGATCGTGTCCTCACGATACTAAACCTACTGTCATTAGTCTAGGAATGTCCTTTGTCAATGGTCATATATTCACAACACAGCCCATTTAACATTCAACTAAAACAAATCTCTGGACCCACATTGACTACTAAAAGAAGATAAAATAATAGGTATATACATTTACATTTATGACATCATATTTTACCTTGCCCACTAACTCGGTCTAATTGTACTGCCCAATTAAAGATAAATAATGTTACATACTTACCTGTTCCATGAGTTCAATCAATGAACATGTCATGTCTCTTTGCTATCAATGTACAATACTAATACTTAGTACAACATCTATTTCATTTAAATAGATATACCATTCACAAAATAAGGTAAATAAATTCTCAAAAAAATGTCATATAGATATACTAGTAAAAACATAAATAAAACATAGAAAAATATTATATGACTTCATATAATTGCTCACTGCATAACGGCTTTTACTATGCTATTTACAACATCCGAATCAAGTTCATCTAATACACCTGAAGATACCATAACTTCTAATGCATGAACCTTGTAGTTTCTTGGTCTTAAAACCATTTGACTTATCTGATAATCACGATATCTAACTGGTGGCTTTTTAATCCTTGTAGACTTTCGTGGTAAAGGCTTAGGATGAGCCTGTATTTCACCTTCACTCATCTGTTCAATATCATCTGTACCCAGTCCTGCATGGACATCTACTTGTACTTCACTAGCACTACCTCTATTCTCCAATGCTTCTCTATGATTTGCTATAATATCTACTAAAGGCTGAACCTGGTTGTCTGTCTGACTACCTTGACCTTGAAAATTCATACTGGTACCGCTTTTCAAACTAACTCTAGGTTTTGGTTTAGGATGCGCATCCTGGTGTTTATTTAAACTACCTAGACAAGATTTCTTTGCCTCATACTTATGGGCTTTTCTACTATCATGTGTACAAAGTACACAATCATCATCATCATCGTCATCATCATCTTCATCATCTCTATTTCCTTGATCACATTCTTTAACATGACCATTACTATCACATACCTTATCCGTGACGTCACTATCTTCTTTGTTTTCTACTATCATATCTATATCTCCCCCATCTACTTTCTGACTATCCTTTGGAACTGCTTTGACATGTCCATCTACTAGTCCAGAAATAACCTCTACATTAACATATTGTCTTCTGTCATCACCATGTTCTATTGGGTACAAATGATTGCCATGTATAGTACGTTCCATTCCAGCCTGTGACCTTATCCTGTACACAGGAATATCCTCCCTTGGCTGTTCAATTACTGTGTAAGTGTCCATTTCAAACTTGTCTGCTATTTTGTGTTTATTTTCGTGAAACAGAGTCTTTAATAAAACTTTGTCTCCAACAAACAGTTAAGCTGCTTTAGCTTTCTTGTCATACTCAGATTTTTGCTTATCTCTTGCAGTATCTGCATACTGTTTTGCCACTTCATGTGAGTGCTTTAACCTATTTCTCAACTGATCTAAATACTCCTTAGATGCCTGATTTGTCTTACGGTCGATATCAACAGCTTCAAATAATGAATCAATTGGTTGTTTAGGCGTTCTTCCGAACATCAACTCAAAAGGCGACACTTAAGTGCTTTCATGTTGGGTACAATTGTAAGCGTAAACCAAAGATGGAATATGCGCTTTCCAATTTGGCTTCCTATCAGGATCCAGTGTACCAAGCATGTTAAGTAATGTTCGGTTCCACCATTCTGTGCAACCATTACCCATTGGGTGGTTTGGTGTTGTTCTTGATTTCTTTATCCCCATCAAATTACATAATTCCTTTATCAAATCTGACTCAAAGTTAGCCCCTTGATCAGTGTGAAGTGTTGTAGGGATACCATAATTTACAATAAAATTATTATAGAACGCTTCAGCTGTTGTTTTTGCTGTTTGATTGCGCGTTGGAATAGCCAATGCATATTTTGTGAAGTGGTCTGTGATAACCAATATATTACCATATCCTTTTGAAGGTTCTAATGTGAAATAATCCATAGACACTAATTCTAATGGATATGTTGTCACAATGTTTACAAGTTCACTTCTAATGTTTGTGGATGTTTTTCTTCTGAGGCATCTGTCACACTTTGAGACCCAAGCTTCCACCTCTGAGGTCATGTTTGGCCAGTAATACCTCTCTTTTAATAAAGACAATGTCCTGTCTCTCCCTGGATGACCAATCTGATCATGTAATCCTAGTAACACATCTTTTCTAAATATAGATGGTAAAACCAACTGTCTCAATGTTTTGTCATTATCTTTAATTTCCCTATACAGTATTCCTCTTATCATTTTGAAATTATTAAATTGTTTTCTCATACATTTGTCCTCTTTTGTGTTATATTGATGAATGTTTGGCAAAACCTGATCAATAACTGCTCTTCTCCACCTTTCAATTAACCAATCATTTCTCTGAGCAGTTCTTATCTGCCTCATTTCAACTTGTGCCATGGGCTGGCCAGGCATATCAGTAGCCTCCACTATGTTCACATTACATGTGATTGTCTCAATGTATGGTGGTTTGTCAGTAGAACCACAAATGACTTTAACTGTGAGATCATCAATTTTAATGACTTCTTCTGAGTTTCCATCCTTGATACGTTCATGTGGGTATCTACTCATTCCATCTGCATCTGCATTTCTCAATCCTGGTCTATATTGTATTTCAAAATTAAATTCTCCCAATGCTGATGCCCATCTTTGACCGGTAGCGTCCAATTTTGCAGAAGTCAGAACATAAGAAAGTGGGTTGTTGTCGGTATAAACTAGGAAATGTTGTATTGCTAAATAATCTTTAAACTTTTCTGTAACTGACCATTTGAGTGCTAGAAATTCCAACTTAAAGGCTGAGTAATTCTTTTCTGATCAGGTCAATGACATGCTTGCAAAGGCAATAACTTTACCATCTAGGTACAACACAGCTCCAAGTCCTGTTCCACTAGCATCAGTGTGCAACTCAAATTTCTTAGAAAAGTCAGGATAAGCTAAAATTGGTGGTGAACTTAATACTGTTTTCAAGTTATCAAAAATATTTTGTTCAGTTTCAGTCCATGTCCATGTTTTCTGCATTTTCTTTGAGCCTTTCTTAATTGATGATGGAGGTAATAAGTCACTTAATGGTTTGGTTATCTTTGAAAAGTCTTTTATAAATCTTCGATAGTAACCGGCAAATGCATTAAAAGATCTCAACTCATCTGCGTTACGAGAAGTAGGCCAGTTCTTTATCTTCTCTATCTTTGCAGGGTCTGTCTCAATGCCTTTACTGCTGACTACATGACCAAGAAAAAGTACTTTAGTTTGAAAGAAATGACACTTGTCTGCTGCTAATTTCAAATTACATTCTGCTAGTCTGGTCAAAACTTGGTCAAGACGTTGAATATGTTGCTCATATGAATCTGAAAATATTATCAAATCATCCAAATAAATTATACAGATTTTCATGTTTAAATCTCCAAGACATGCCTCCATAAGCCTCTGATACGTAGCTGGACTATTTGAAAGACCAAAAGGCATCTTGTTAAACTCATAGAAACCTAATGGTCCTACTGTGAAAGCTGTCCGCTCTTTATGCTGTTCTTCTATTTCTACCTGGTGGTAGCCAGACTTCATGTCTATAATTGAAAAATACTTGGCACCATTTAATACATCAAACACTTCTTCTATTCTAGGAAGTGCATAGGCATCTTTCACTGAAATATTATTTAACTGCCTATAATCAACACACATATGCAAAGAACCATTCTTTTTTCTGACAAGTACTACATTAGAACTATATGGTGACTTTGATTTTCTTATGACGCCAGCTGATAATAACTGTTCATTGAAGATTCCTTATCTCATCAACCATCCCTGGTGGTATGCGTCTGTGTCTCTGCTTAAAAGGTGTATTATCAATCAAATCAATCCTGTGATTGATTAAGTTACAATTTCTAATATCCTCTTCATTTTTAGCTCATCTATTTTTTGAAAAAAAATTATGAGCTATTGTCATCACCTTGGCGTCGGCGTCTGCGTCGGCGTCTGCGTCGGCGTCCGGTTAAGTTTTGCGTTTAGGTCCACTTTTCTCAGAAAGTATCAATGCTATTGCATTCAAACTTGGTACACTTACTTACTATCACGAGGGCACTGGACAGGCAAAGTAAGATAACTCTGGTGTGCATTTTGACTGAATTATGTGCCCTTTTTATACTTAGAAAATTGACAGTTTTGGTTAAGTTTTGCGTTTAGGTCCACTTTTTTCAGAAAGTATCAATGCTATTGCATTCAAACTTGGTACACTTACTTACTATAATGAGGGGACTGGGCAGGCAAAGTTAGATAACTCTGGCATGCATTTTGACAGAATTATGTGCCCTTTTTATACTTAGAAAATTGAAAATTTTGGTTAAGTTTTGTGTTTAGGTCCATTTTATTCCTTAAGTATCAAAGCTATTGCTTTCATACTTGAAACACTTACTAACTATCATAATGGGACTGTGCAGGCAAAGTAATGTAACTCTGACTGGCATTTTGACAGAATTATGTGCCCTTTTTATACTTAGAAAATTGAAAATTTGGTTATGTTTTGTGTTTAGGTCCACTTTATTCCTACAGTATCAAAGCTATTGCTTTCATACTTGCAACCATTATTAACTATCGTAAGGGGACTGTGCAGGCAAAGTTATGTAACTCTGACTGGCATTTGGACGGAATTATGGGCCCTTTATACTTAGAAAATTGAAAGTTTGGTTAAGTTTTGTGTTTTGGTCCACTTTACCCCTAAAGTATTATAGATATTGCTTTCATACTTGGAACACTCGCAAACTATCATAAGGGTACAGTTAAAAGGACAAGTTGCATAACTCTGGATGTCATTTTTACGGAATTATGGCCCTTTTTTGACTTAGTAACTTTGAATATATGGTTAAATTTTGTGTTTCGATCCACTTTACTTCTTAAGTATCAAGTCTATTGCTTTCAAACTTCAAATACTTTCATGCTATCATGAGGTTACTGTACCTGGCAAGTTGAATTTTACCTTGACCTTTGAATGACTTTGACTCTCAAGGTCAAATTATTAAATTTTGCTAAAATTGCCATAACTTCTTTGTTTATGATTAGATTTGATTGATACTTTGACAAAACTACTCTTACCTGACATACCATAATAGACTCAACCCAAACTATCGCCCGTGCCCCCCCCCCCCTCCCCCCCCATTTTTTTTTAACGGTTAAAAAACTAAACTATTTATTTTGATTATTTTATGTTTGAAATACCGTCCAACCATCGCACCCAAGAAACACCCCCCCCTCCCCCCACCCCCCACCCAAATCCCCCCCCCCTTAATTTTTTTTTTTTTTTTTTTAAGATCATCTCACAAATTACCACCACACCCTCACACTATACCCCCCCCACCCTCACCCCCCCCCCAATTTATGTTTTTTGAAACGGTTACAAAACACAAATATTTATTTTTATTATTTTATGTTTGAAATACCGTCCAACCATCGCACCCAAGAATCCCCACCCCCCCCACCCACCCCCCACCCCCTACATTTGCTTGAAAAACATGGCTGCCAAGGGGCGGGGCATTTTTCCTTATATGGCTATAGTAATATCTTGTTAACACTCTAGAGGCCACATTTATCGTCTGATCCTCATAAAACTTGGTCAGAAGATTTATCCCAATAATATCTTGGACGAGTTCGAAAATGATGTCGGTTGGTTGAAAAACATGGCCGCAGGGGGTGGGGCATTTTTCCTTTTATGGCTATAGTAAAACCTTATTAACACTCTAGAGGCCACATTTATTTTCCAATCTTCTTGAAACTTCGTCAGAAGATTTGTCCTAATGATATCTTGGATGAGTTCGAAAATGGTTTCGGTTGCTTAAAAAACATGGCCACCAGGGGGTGGGGCATTTTTCCTAATATGGCTATATATCATGCTTTAGTAAAATCTTGTTAACACTCTAGAGGCCACATTTATTGTCTGATCATCATGAAACTTGGTCAGATGATTTGTCCCAATGATATCTTGGATGAGTTCGTAAATGGTTCCGGTTGGTGCAAAAATATGGCCGCCAAGAGGGCGTGGCATTTTTCCTTATATAGCTATAGTTAAACCTTGTTAACAGTCTAGAAGCCATATTTATTGTACGATCATCATGAAACTTTGTCAGAAGATTTGTCCCAATGATATTTTGGACAAGTTCGAAAATGGTTCCAGTTGCTTGAAAAACATGGCCACCAGTGGGCGGGGCATTTTTCATTATATGACTTATGAATCGTCATGAAACTTTGTCAGTATATTTGTTTAAATGATATCTTGTACGTGTATGAAAATGATTCTGGTTTGTTGAAAAACGTGGCTGCCAGGGTGTGCACTAGTCATGAAAGTTGGTAAGAACATTTTGTTATAATGACATCTTGGGCTGTACAGAACAGGTCAGTTCCTTTGAATCTCAGGTGAGCGACTTTGGGCCTTTCAGGCCCTCTTGTTATACATAAGTGGAGCTTTCAAACAAAAGTGGACTGTGGGGCTATTGTCATGTATACGTCATGAGTAGTAAGTCAGACACATTTTTAGTTTTCTAGTACCCCAATACTCAGATTGACAAGTAGTGTTAAGGCAAACTTGTATCATTTTTAGCTCATCTTTTTTTTGAAAAAAAATTATGAGCTATTGTCATCACCTTGGCGTCGGCGTCTGCGTCGGCGTCCGGTTAAGTTTTGCGTTTAGGTCCACTTTTCTCAGAAAGTATCAATGCTATTGCATTCAAACTTGGTACACTTACTTACTATCATGAGGGGACTGGACAGGCAAAGTTAGATAACTCTGGTGTGCATTTTGACTGAATTATGTGCCCTTTTTATACTTAGAAAATTGACAATTTTGGTCAAGTTTTGCGTTTAGGTCCACTTTTTTCAGAAAGTATCAATGCTATTGCATTCAAACTTGGTACACTTACTTACTATCATGAGGGGACTGGGCAGGCAAAGTTAGATAACTCTGGCATGCATTTTGACAGAATTATGTGCCCTTTTTATACTTAGAAAATTGAAAATTTTGGTTAAGTTTTGTGTTTAGGTCCATTTTATTCCTTAAGTATCAAAGCTATTGCTTTAATACTTGAAACACTTACTAACTATCATAATGGGACTGTGCAGGCAAAGTAATGTAACTCTGACTGGCATTTTGACAGAATTATGTGCCCTTTTTATAATTAGAAAATTGAAAATTTGGTTATGTTTTGTGTTTAGGTCCACTTTATTCCTACAGTATCAAAGCTATTGCTTTCATACTTGCAACCATTATTAACTATCGTAAGGGGACTGTGCAGGCAAAGTTATGTAACTCTGACTGGCATTTGGACGGAATTATGGGCCCTTTATACTTAGAAAATTGAAAGTTTGGTTAAGTTTTGTGTTTTGGTCCACTTTACCCCTAAAGTATTATAGATATTGCTTTCATACTTGGAACACTCGCAAACTATCATAAGGGTACAGTAAAAGGACAAGTTGCATAACTCTGGATGTCATTTTTACGGAATTATGACCCTTTTTTGACTTAGTAACTTTGAATATATGGTTAAATTTTGTGTTTCGATCCACTTTACTTCTTAAGTATCAAGGCTATTGCTTTCAAACTTCAAATACTTTCATGCTATCATGAGGTTACTGTACCTGGCAAGTTGAATTTTACCTTGACCTTTGAATGACCTTGACTCTCAAGGTCAAATTATTAAATTTTGCTAAAATTGCCATAACTTCTTTGTTTATGATTAGATTTGATTGATACTGTGACAAAACTACTCTTACCTGACATACCATAATAGACTCCACCCAAACCATCGCCCGTGCCCCCCCCCCCCCCCCATTTTTTTTAACGCTTAAAAAACTAAACTATTTATTTTGATTATTTTATGTTTGAAATACCGCCCAACCATCGCACCCAAGAAACACCCCCCCACCCCCCCTCCCCCCACCCGAATCCCCCCCCTCTAAATTTTTTTTTTTTTTTTAAGATCATCTCACAAATTACCACCACACCCTCACACTATATCCCCCCCCACCTCACCCCCCCCCCCCCCCAATTTATGTTTTTTTCCTTTTTTTTCGCATTTTTGGAAGATAATGTAATAAATGTCCACACCCCCACACAATGCACCCCTCTTCTATCCACCCCTTCCTCCTTTGTGATTGAAAATGAGAGTCCCTTCACCTTTAAAAAGAAAATAGATGAGCGGTCTGCACCCGCAAGGCGGTGCTCTTGTTAGAAAATACATCCACATGTGTTAGTAATAAATTCTTAATTTCTTGTAATTGTTCCTCATTCAACTGTTTACTTTCATCAATTTTCAAATTGTTAATTAAATTTGTTTCTGTCTTTTTTTCCTCATTCAAAACATCATCTGCAATAACTACAGGCTGCAATTTAACAAATAGTAGTTTTTGGTGCAATCACCACGCTGTTGGTAGTCAAGTTTGAGACATTGATGATTACATGTCCATTTTTCCCATAACTGTAATTCACAAAGTCAGGTTATCCACTTTCAGTACTATCAGATGTCATAGCAGGTATTGTTTGTAAATCAAAATCCTTGTCTGTGTAACAATATATATCCTTCGACTCATTCGGTCCTAAAATAATTTTTGAAGTTCCAGTTTTAATAAAGCAATTCTGTTATTATTTCGTTGAAGTTTCTTGTCTCTTAGATGCATACACCTGAAAGCCAAAAACCAAGGTGTGTGAAGCTTAGCTTTTTGTAAAAATTGATGTCCAAATGTTTCTTTGCATTCATGTAAGAGTTCGACAAGTATATTTGTCCCTAATATTATTGGAGTTTTCATAGAGTTTTTGGTATCTGCTGTAACCAAAAACAAACAGCTAATAGGCTTTGCCTCTGGTAGGCCATCAATGACCTTCAACTCAGCTTCAATGTATCCAATGTATGGGAGCTGTTGTCCATGGGCACATTCAATATTTAAATACTGTCTAAAGATTTCAATTCATTTTTTAAATTTTCTTTCCATAATGATTCTGCTATGACGCTGACACAACTACCGCTATCCAATAAAGCCTGCGTATTTACATTATTTACTAGTACATTTACTTCATTTATCTCTCCCACTAATTTTGGGTCTTGTTTTACCTTAGTGCCCCCAATTGACCCTATACCTTGCAGGCACCTATACTTTTGGGCATTCATTTTGCATATGACCCTTTTCATTGCAATGATAGCAAGTTGGCGTGAATGTTCTAGAAGCAACCGGCCTTCGTGGTTGATATCTTAAATTTCCTCGACCCTATCCCCTGTACGGTACATCACCTCTACCTCCTCCTCCTCTGTTAAAGTTGTTTCCTCCTCCTTGGTTAAAGTTGTTTCTCCCGCCTGGATTAAAGTTGTAGCGTAATGGCTGGTGTTGTCCTGCATATTGTTGATACGTTGGTTGTTGTGCAATTTGTCTCAATTCTTCTTTAAGTTGAATTCTTTCTTTTTCCAGGATATCTATTCTTGAGTTGAGTTTCCCTAATAAAGATTTAACTTCTGCCATATCTGT
Source organism: Dreissena polymorpha (assembly GCF_020536995.1). NCBI lineage: Eukaryota > Metazoa > Mollusca > Bivalvia > Myida > Dreissenidae > Dreissena > Dreissena polymorpha. Next base: position 20,914,476 of record NC_068369.1, on the reverse strand, counting down.
CTGTTTTCTTTCGTCAATGTTTACAGCAGCATTGCATTTTTTCTGTTCTGGTTTTTCAGTTTTCATTTCCAGTTCAATCTTTCTCAATTCTATTTTAAATTTATCATAATCACTTATGATGTCAAATTTGTAAGCTGCTCTTTGTTTCATTTCTTTCATAAGACCTTGATAAACAACACTCTTCAAGCTATCTTCATCTCCCATCTGTATGCCTCCTAGCTTTATTGCCTGTGTATAAATTTCTTCCACTCTTGAAGTATATCCAGCTATGCTTTCACTGTCTAGTTGTTGACTGGCATAAAATTTCCTTAAAATTGTTTCCTTTGTATCTACTGCTCCAAATGTACTTTCGAATTTCTGGATTACTTTCTGTACACTAGCCTTTGGACCTAATCTTCGCAGGATGTCTCCCGCTGTGCCCATCAGTGCTCTTCTGAGTCCTAACAAGATCTGTTCTTCACTGAATATCTGTTCAACTATCAATGACTCCAGCTCGAACTTAAAAGTAGGCCACGTGACCTCTCCTTTTCCCTCATCTCCATAAAACTTTGAAAGTTTAAGGAAATGGTATGATGCCAGGTGATGTTTCTGTTTCACTTCATCTTTCTCCTCTGATATTGTACTCGGGTTCCAATGTTCATCTTCATAAACAGTGTTGTCTTCTTCCATCATTAACTTTAGCGATTGTTCCTTATTCACTTTTGGATTCTTTAATTTCATAGCATGAAATGCATCCAACAACAATTTATCTTCTTCTGAGATGGCTGTTGTTATCTGTTCCTCACCAACAGTCTCAATTTCTTCAATTTCACTTTTCTTTGAAGCCATTATTCTCAAATGGAATTACTAACACAAGTTATAAACACTATGTCAAAATGTTTTCACAATAAAGCGTCAATCACTAAATGTCATCAAAAATAATCACTTTCTTAACTGTCACATATACATAACTAGTGTCACTTAGAGTCAATGTCTTTCACTTTAGATCACTTTAGATATTCACATAATATTGTCAGCGTTTCCCATCACTGTTTATAAATGTGTCTTAAACATTTTAATTACACATTATAAAATACAAACACAACACAATATATAAAACACTGTCAGTATGCAAACACATGTAAAAAAAATGAGATTTCAATTAAATTAACAATTGTCAAAATCTATTTTCTGTCAACACCAGTAAAGTTAATTTATTATTAATTAATCAAACTATTATTCCAAACATTAACAAGTACCAACTGCAGTCCATAAATTAAATAAATTGTTTACTGTAAACAGAAACTAGTGTCAGTAAAGTTGTAATTAGTTTTCAATTCAATTTAAATAGTTCAATTAATAATTATCATTCAAGAAACCAAAGCCTCTACTAATCTAATATAACTATGGCAACTCTATACTAAATACACATTCACTGTCAATGTACCAAGCAACAACCTTTACACAAAAACAAAACAGTTTTATCAGTTATCAGTCTAAACACAACACAATACCGACCTGTAAATTTCAGCAAAGTTGATCGCATATGTCGTCTGCAATTTAATTACCTACCTAATGACGAATGTTCTTTAACGCAAGGCAGTGTGAAGTTAAACTATTATTGAATGTTATTATACCTATAATTTATAAATTATTAACCCATAAATACCTTAAAACAATGTTTGTTTATAACCACTTCTCAATTCGATGCACGAATGTACTTTTCCTATTTAAACCGGAACCAGTTTAAGACAAGTTATTTATAGACCGGTAATTCCCAAAAGGTCACAGTCACTTCAGTCAGTCAACCAATGAAATCGCTAGAAACTTGGCGGGCTAATTAATATGCAAAAATAGTCCTGTCAGGTGGAATCCCAAAGAAAATCTCTACACCTGACTAAAAATAGTTCTACTGAAAAAAATTAATAACTTTAAAAAAATCTATGAAAATTAACTAGAGTTTTGCAAACATACTGGACAATACCAGCTTCAAATATTTGCAATGAAATATTTACTTTTTCTCAACTTATAATCACTTATCAAATATGTAAACAATCATGTATAATGAACACTAGTGCACATGCCCCAATTCTGGAATTTGATGTTTTGTTTCTGAAAAATGGTTCAAGACAGCTTCATATGTAGTTAGGATAGTTTTTTTGTTTTTTTTTTAGAGCTTACACCAATTGTTAGTGCAATGGGATTATTAAATAATATGGAATGATAATTAACTTACTTGTGCAATGATTACAGATTTGACAAAAGGATAAAATTCATAAAATAATCAATAAAAGTGTGTTTAATGTGCCAATTATGCTCAATATCAAACAATAGGTACTCACAAATACCCGAAACAGCAGTCGGTCCGCCACTTGTTATTAAAACACAATTGTCACACAATTATTTCCAAGTCCACACTGTTCCTTTGCTAACCTCAAAATGTCACAATATCATCTCAGTGTCACATTATAGTTTATTCCTCCGTATTCTCGTCCTTGATACCCTGTTTGGCTTGTCCTAACGTACTGGAATGCTGCTCCGTGTTCTCGTCCTCGATACCCCGTTTGTCTGGTCCTAACGTACTGGAATGCTGCTCCCTAAACTATCACCTGCCACGGTGCGTTGAACCCTCCAGCAGGATTCCTCAAACTGGTTTGAAGTCTCAGATCGAGTATATTTCTCGTTCAAAATGTTCATGAGCAATTACCAAATTACTTACAATATTGACTTTAACTTTTAATTAAAAAACACTGAATGTCACAACCCGTTGGGCGCCATTGTAACTTTATGTATTTTTCCTCCAAATGTTTATTTGGTTAAATGGAAAACACAAAGTCGTGGGTTCTTCTTTACTTATTTCTTTTCAGTTCAGTGTTACATAAATATAAATTAATTCAGGAATACAATCATTCTGATCCGAAGAAGGAATCAATAGACGTCCTGCAAATAAACAATAACACACATATAACACATTATTATAAATATTGCTGTCTTGCTGTAAAATCATATGATCAGGGATCATATTTTCCCGCAACATCAATCGGTCCGGATATAAATGGGGAAAAGTATCCGAACATGTACCCGAAATCATGACAAATTACGTTAATATAAATATACCATTGATTTTGCCATTCATGAAGGTGGTATAATACATGTACAAGTAAAATTCCCTTAAGCATTTTTTTTAAACGGAACGAGTTTTATCAACTGGTTTTATCATTTGGTATTTCATTGTTGTTTCGTGTGCTGTTTTGTTGTTGTATCAGTTTTATCAGACTTTTTTCATCGTTGTCAATATTATTAATCTGTGTAAGTCTATACCGATGTTTTAAATTGTTGTCGACTCGATAATAGCTTACAAACATGCACTGAACCAAATGTCTGTGCGTAGGTTGGCTACTGACAACAACAAACCAAATAATAAAGAAATAATTTGTTGTCAAATAACCCACGGCCGATAGTTTTGATGCGTAGGGATTTAATCACGAGAGCCAAGCATTTGAAACCACGCATCTAATTTTCCCGTCGTGAGTTATTCAACAACAAAGTATAAAGTACACGAATTATTTCGATTCTAACACGGTTTTACTATAGATTTATTCAATGTATATTATTTTTCTTGTGTACTATTTTATGTGAAGTTCCTCCCATAAAAATAACTTTCGGCTGTTCTGTCGATCAGATCCGCGACTTTCATTCATAGTAATATTACCGGATTATTACGCTGGTGGAAAATGTATCGGTGCGTTTTGTTTAGTTACAGCGCGTGCATTCAGACGCGTCTTTTCGGATGTGTCTTTAATCCGCTGTTCACAAGTTTTTAGCATAGGTGCATTTACGCACCTATGCTTATGGTATATACCACATTTCGAAAATCCACATCGATCGGTTGCCCATTATGAAGCCTTACCTGATCAAAAATCAGACAAAATATCTATTTAATTTAGTATATGGTCATTCTTACCAAATTTTTTTGAAACGTTTTTCTAACGTTTTCTTCCAAGAATATTGCTGACACCGTTTTTAGTGAATTTTTCTAAGACCGTTTTATGTCAAAAAATCTTCTTATAACCTAAAACAAATTTCGTTCGTAAAACAATTCTATCTGCACTATAAATCGCAATCTCCTACGCAGTGGCCTCCCTTATACTAGAAGTTACTGACCGGGTGAAGCAAGGGAAGTAACTGCTGTGAGGAGTTTCTATAAAAATCTGCATTCAGAAATCTGTATTCAGAACTCAATCTGTTGAGCACGTCTGCATCTAACGCTGACCACAAGTTTTACGACAAATTCTTGACGCAGACGAATATATAAATGGAAAGATTATCTATTTAAATAGTCGGTAATTGTTTGAAATTATTGATTTGAGAAATTCGCGGATGGCGATATCGAACTACATTATACCACGTGACGCCATTCTTCCCTGTATCTTGCACTTATGCTTTTAACGCCATCGGCGCTCTCGTTGATTCTTGGTCTGACGTGCAATAAACCGGTCCTGACCGGTTTAGAGACTGCAGCGAATGGATTATCACAACTAATCGAGATAAGAATGTCATAAGGGTGTGTTAGCATCTACACTGTGTAATCGATTTCATGACATGGGGAATTTTAATAGCAAACAGAATCGGACCGACTGTTTGGGATTTTCAATCGGTCTTTCATGACCCCAATCGGTCTAGGACCGACACAACAGAAAAAAATATGATCCCTGCATATGATATATATGAAATGTATTTATAACAGCAAATATAACAACAATATATAGATAAATATATTAACAAATGATGAAACAAATATATGCACATTATACATTTATTGCAACAATTACACAATATGCACATCACATATTTATTGCAGCAATTACACAAAATATGCACATTTAATATTTATTGCAACAATAATACAATTTATGCACATAATACATTTATTGCAACAATTACATAATATGCACATCATATAGTTATTGCAACAATTACACAAGATAAACATTATACATTCATTTCAACAATTACTCCATATGCACACGATTACTTTCAATAATTAATAATTAAAATTCAATAGGTACACTATTTAAAAAAAGAAATGATTGAACAAAATATTAAGTTGGATTTGTAGATCAAGGCTGCATCTCTAGGACTACACTTAAAGTACACTTGAGTCACCTTCACCTTTGCTATAAAAGGTCTAGAACTTTGTCCGTCACGCATCGATAGGTGGTTGTCACATTGCGCACTCCTCTTTCCTCTTTAGAAGCCAACAACGGATAGAGGGCCGCCATTCACAGGTTGACATTAGTAAAGGTGAGTTAAATTTTTATTATTCAGTATTGTAGTATTATTTGATCAACTTAATTAATAGAAGTACATAATTGAAGGTTCGCTAGTAGTTTACGATACAAGGTAGATTGTTATGAGCTGTAATTCAAATAAAAGTGTTTCTGTGTCGGAATGGGATGGGACACAGTGACCATTAATGTTGTTTCAGACCATTATTAGTTCAGCAATAAATGGCGTCTTATCTACTTGATCTTTGTTTCATACATTTTGCTCATATTCAGCAAATAGACATTTAATTTAGTGTTGATGTTCAATGTTTATGTTACGGGACCATGAAGGCATTGACTTTCTGACATAAACTACTGGCTCGAGATATTTCATGAATGCTTCCAAATTAATTGTAACTAACCATTTCGCTGATGGAGTCAAATTTTTTCATTTATGTGGCAAAACTACACTACAGATAGCGCGTGGGAAATGTACATACTTAAATGGCTGATCACATGTTCGGTTTTAATGCTGCCGGAGAATGATTGGGATTAGAATATCTGCTTTGTAAAAAAAAAAATGAACAAGAGGAATTTTGTCCATTTTGTGCAAATGGAAAATCAGAATGTAATTTATTTATATATTACTCTAAATTGTACTAGAAAAGAACAAACTATAAAAGTGGAATGAATGTATGAACATATGTTATAAAGGCTGATGATGCTTAAGGCTAAGACGTTTTCCAAGTTGTGGCCTGAATCTCGACCAATTAAACAATTCATTGAGAATTTTGTGTTGTTCACTTTATCCAAAGGGCATTGTTCATGCTTTCTGCAAATGTTTATCGATAAAGCAACTATATGCTAAATTTGTTGAGTTGAATAATTTAATTGCTACGAATTTTGACATTGATTAATGTTTTTGAGATTTTTTTTTGGTTTGAAACCCTTTTTATATGCTCGTTTTGAAAATGAGACGTATTATAAGATCACCCTTGGCGGGCGGCTGCGGGCGGGCGGTGGCGTCCTCAGCAGTGTCCGCTTTCTAATTCAAATAGTTTTCATCCGATCTTCACCAAACTTGGTCAGAAGTTGTAACTAGACAATATTTCGGTCAAGTTCAAATATGGGCCATGCTGGGTCAAAAACTATAGGTCATATGATCACTTAGTGCAGTTCAAGGATTTAGTATGGTGTCTGCTTTCTAATTGAAGTAGTTTTCATCCTATCTTCACCAAATTTGGTCAGAAGTTGTGTCTAGATCATATCTAGGTCAAGTTCAAATATGGGTCATGCCAAAAACTAGGTCACGAGGTCACTTAGTGCATTTCAAGCATTTAGCATGGTGTCCGCTCTCTAATTGAAGTAGTTTTCATCCGATCTTCACCAAATTTGGTTAGAAGTTGTGTCTAGGTGATATAAAGCCAAGTTTGAAGATGGACCATGCCGGGTAAAAAAGTAGGTTACAGAGTCACTAAGTGCGTTTTAAACATTGAGCATGGTGTCGCCGCTCTCTAATTCAAGTAGTTTTCATCCGATCTTCACAAAACTTGGTCAGAAATTGTATCTAGATGATCTCTAGGCCAAGTTGGAACATTGGCCATGCTGTGCCAAAAACTAGGTCACGGAGTCACTAAGTGCGTTTTAAACATTCAGCATGGTGTCCGCTCTCTAATTCAAGTAGTTTTCATCCTATCTTCACCAAACTTGGTCAGAACATGGGTCATGCCGGGTTAAAAACTAGGTCACGGGTCAATTAGTGCGTTTTAAACATTCAGCATGGTGTCTGCTTTCTAATTCAAGTAGTTTTCATCCTATCTTCACCAAAGTATTCCCAACCCTCAAACGGGCGTATTTTGTGACAGTTTGGCATACTTGTTATAATTGATATAGATGACTTTTGATTTTGGCATTATATACAAAAACACACAATATTTTACTGTCCCAACATGGGTGTTCTAATTCCCTGTGAAAACATCAAGCTCTCCCAAGCTCTCCCAAGCCAAACCCAAAGTGGTACAATATCCTTTCAGATTTTCCGTCCAGTTAATCATTTAAAACATGTTAAGAATAAAATAACAGTACCCCTGGTATATTAGTAGTTTGATAAAATATTTATCCCCCATTTATTGCCATTACAATTTTTTATATTTTGTACACTGTAATGATGTGTGTGTATAAACACAATGTAACTGCATGATACTCTTCTGCTTCTGAAGGGAGCCTTATAGGAAGCACTTTGCCCGGCTCCCTGTGTCCTTCCCTCCATCTAACCCATTTTCCATTTGGATCATAAGTCAGAAAGGATTGTTTGGATTCCATAGAAACTTCATTTAATGATACAGGACTTTGGTTTAAATAGAGAATACAAAGACTATTATAAACTGTCTTTTGATTTACAGAGTTATAAAGCTGAATTCATTAGAGTTAAGATATTTAAATTATACTTTGTATAGTGGTCGAGAACATGAAGGAGAAGTGTATGAGAACCAAATATTACTCTCATCTTATGAACATCAGATTGTTCAATTGACCTGAGCATTTGGGTTTTTTAAACCCATAATGTTAATGAAAATCATGGAATTTAAAAGCAAATTAGCACTAAAAAAAACAAAACATTTCATAAAATATTCTGAAAAATAAAGTTAACACATAAAAAATCAGTGTTCCTTATTGCAATAGCCAAAATTTCAATGCTGCATGTGGTCTGTTAACATAGATCTAACGAGATACACAATGTTCATTTATATATTTTTTGTTTGACGATATATTCCATGTGAATATCCGGGACGATTTCCCAATGTTTACGAGGGAACCTTAGATTGGCTTCGGGCAGCTCATGAGATCTACATCGTGCTTCTGATGATGCCCAAAGCCAATTTTGCGTTTGCTCGTTAATGTTCTGATATCGTCGTGGGAAATTCGAATGGAATATATTGTGACACAAAAAATAAAAACTAGCATTTTGTATCTCGTTAAATCTATTGGTACCATACCACATCTTGCGTTAAATGTATCTTATTGGTCAAATTGGAGCCTCACTTTAAGTATTGATTGTGACATCACTTCCATTGCCATACCAGTCAATGTGCAGACTGTCATTCACAAGTTATTTCTACCTTACTTAATCCATTTATTATCTGGTGATAAAATCTATAGCATGTGTGGAGGGTATCAGTCTGTGGTTTTATTTAATAGATCATTCAACCAACTATATAAAACATGAATCAAACCCCAATTTGCTACTTAAGTTCAGCATTTTTCAGTAAATTTGTTACGCCTTCAGTTATGGCAATAAATCACTAGTTGATAATATGACACGCATATTATGGGTATTTAAATTTTACACAATTGACAGTTTAAGTTTTTACAAAAGGCAGAGAGATATTTAATCATGCTTTTGATGTGTATCTGCCCATCTGCCCCTTGTTATAAATGTAATATGATCACAGTAGAAACGGTTGATGACAATGCACTGGTAACAAAAGTCATTGTAAGGTTGATTTTTATCGCAGACTTTCAATGAGTTTTCATGGTAATCAACAGTTTAACTAAATGTCGATTTTTTTTCTTTTTAGATTTGAAGTATGTATGAATTAAAGTCAGACAAGAAAATAAATCACCTGACTAAAAAAATGTTTAAAATTTCCATTTTTCTCTGTATATACATTCATAAATATTTGTAAATAAAACAGCATGTAAGCTTTGTGTTTATATTACCGGTATGACAAAAATGTGTATTACCAACATATCATATGAAAAACAAGCTTACGTAAAAAGCCTTAGTGGTAAAGTTGAAGCTGTTTAGCTTTTCCTTCATAAGATCCAAGTTTCGAGTCCCGTATGAAACAAAATTTGTTTATTTAACTTTTTACTTGCAATAATATTATTTTGTTAAACTATTCCAAATATTTTTGTTTTGATTTTTAATGAATTGGGTGAAATTTAAAAAAACACGCCAAAATCTCTTTTGATGGAAACCCATATTTTCAACCATATCAATGTGAATTTCATTTAAGTTCTAATCAAGTTATTTATATGCAATGTTAACAGATGTGTTTATGCCCCCAGTAGGGTGGCATATAGCAGTTGAACTGTCCCTCAGTCAGTCTGTGTGTCCGTCCGAAAACTTTAACATTGGCCATAACTTTTGCAATATTAAAGATAGCAACTTGATATTTGGCATGCATGTGTATCTCATAGAGCTGCACATTTTGAGTGGTGAAAGGTCAAGGTCATCCTTCAATGTCAAAGGTTAAAAAATTATCCAAGGGAAGTAACCAGCTTGTAAGGGAGATAATTTCTTTTTATCATTTGGCAGGTACAGATCATTTTCACAAGGGAAGTAATATTTGTTAAAGGGATATAATTTAAAAAAAAAAAAAAATCAAAGTGGCGCAGTAGGGGGCAATGTGTTTCTGACAAACACATCTCTTGTTTTACATAACATCACATTGGTCCTTCACCTAAAAATATAGTAGATTACGTGTTTGAACAAGTTTGTGTGCTTTTCCTTCGCTTCGGCATCTATTTGCACACAAGCTAAGTGGAAACTATATGTAAGATTTGTATTTAGCTATTTTCTAAGGAAAAGATTGAAGGATTTTAATCAAATTTTGACATCTATTACCCATATTTAAAATCACCCCAAAGGCCATAAAAGGTAACTAAAGTTCAAAGTTTGTCAAAATTTAGGCAATTTGATATACTTTTGCACTGACACTTTATCAATAGGTAAAAGCTCACCTGAGGTAACTCAGTGCTCAAGGTCAGCTATTATGGTCACCTTAAATCCTGTGTCTGTTGCTGTGCAGGTTCAAGTTTAAGCTCGTTACTCAATTATAGGCCACATATTAAATGCTATTCTGACAATATCTTGGCCCAGTTCCAATCTGGGTGATGTTTTCAAATATTAAAAAACACTTTTTTACCATTCTAGAAGCTATAAGTTTGGCTTAATCTAGATGAAACTTAATGGTCAGAATGTTTTTGTGACAATATCTAGGCTCTGTTTGAATCTGGGTCACATGGAAAATGAAAAAATATGTCACGCTGAACCAAATCATTATTGCTTGAAGATTAACAAAAACATTGCATGTTTATATTGAAATAGGTGATTAACAGACCTTTTGTTTTCATAAAATGCAGTCGACACATTATGAAGGGCAACCACTATTAAAAGGAAACCTGATTTCATTTGCCACAAGCCCTGCAGGGTGAGTGTCTTTTGTCACTTTTTTGCAATCCTTGAAATGCTAAGTCTCAGTCTGTGAAAATTAAGGATTTTTTTCCACACTTAAAAAGTTAACATAAATGCTATAATAAACAGAAAGCTGTCCAGACTTTATTTCATCACTAGTTTAAATATGTAGATAATCTTGTATAAAAACCCTACTGGGGATTATTTATGGAATTGGTGGGATCAAGGTCATTGTTACTAAAAATAGAAAAAGGGATACCACTTAATTTCTTGAGACTAATTATTGAGTTATAATTATAGTATTCTTAATGAAACTGAAAGTGTTTTTTTTCTGAGATGTGTTATTGCAATTGTTTGACTTTAATAAATGCAATGTTGTTCTAATCTATGACAATTTTATAGAAATTGACATTTTGCAAAACAGTGAACAATTCCCTTAAATACAAATGTTCTGTAAAGCACATTATTTTTTTATCATATTATTTCCTACAAAAAAGTCTTAACTCAATACTGCATTACATGGACAAAACAAACAATAACTATAGAGCCTTTATGCCAATTATCATGCAGGAGGACAGTTTAAGGCAACTGGTAATTAAAATTCTTTGTATGTACCAATATTATCAATTGTTTGGAGGTGACTCCTGATTTACAAACATTTATTTTATGCTTTCCGGTGGTTTATATAGAAATATCAGCGAATTAAAACTGATAATTTTACTGTTTCAAACAGTGAAAATTATCATTAAAAATTATCGATAATTTTCACTGTTTACTGTGAAATGACATCATTTTTTTGACGAAATGACGTCATTATCCCAGCAAAATTCTTTAGTTAAACTCTTTAATAATTTATATAAACGGTAACAAAAAGCATAAAATAAAACGAAAATTTGTTGGTTTCAGTGGAATATCGATTTTAATTCACTCGTGATCATAGAAAATATATATTTTCACTCGTGGCTGCGCCACTCGTGAAAATATAATTTTATATGATCATTCATGAATTAAAATCGATAATCCATAGAATCCAACAAATATCCTCTATGTAATTATGTAGATGAATTGCAACACTGCAGGGATTTATTTTCTCATATTCATGTCATTAAGTATTTTAAATTAGAGCTTAGACACTCGAGGAACATTATTTATAAGAAACAATACAACAGTCTGCATCAAAACTTTGTTTGATTATAGTCCTTCAGAATGACCCATGAAGAATTGTATAGCCCAAACAAGTTTAAAAGTCTGTAATACAAATACCATTTTTAGCTCGGCTGTTTTCGGAGAAAACCCTGGTATTGTCATAGACAGCTCGTCGTCCGGCGTCTGCCGTGCTATAACCTTAATATTGGCTCTAAAATCTAAGTGCTTCCACCTACAACATTGAAACTTCATATGTAGCTGCATCTTGATGAGTTCTACATGCCACACTAATTTTTGGGTCACTAGGTCAAAGAGGTCAAGGTCACTGTGACCTCTAATATTCTTCTGACAAGCTTGCATTAATTCAAAACTGCACCCGCTGCTAAGTGTTGGCACCCGCTATGCGGTGCTCCTGTTTCAAATAAATAAGTTCATATAAATAAACAAATATATGTGCAAGCCTTTCCCAAGAATTGTACTGAAATACAGGTGCAAAGCCCACTGGGACAGATTAGTGCTTGCTGTTTTAATGTTTTTTCGGCGAAGCTGTATTAAGCCAGCTTTTCACCTTACCTGACCTTTGTAAGTGTCCAATAAAATTCAAATAAAATTTCCCGCGGCTAGGTACCAATGAATACACTTCATTTATTCCATTGGCTGATTTGAGTATACCACCAGAACATTGGAAACATATCGGCGTCTTTGTAACACTGTTCTACTGCATGAAACAATTTAATCTCTAATGAAAAGGCTTAATAGATAGAACAGTTTTACACTCAATTCTTAGGACATCAATACAGTTTGTGCGTGCACCTTTTATTTTCATAGAATTACCAGCGCAAAAGCGTTTATACTTAAAGGCTATGTTCACATATTTAGTACTTATTTCCATATTCCTGTCAACATGTAAACATGTAAAAGTATAAAGAGCAGTGGAAGCGAGGCCTCACTTTAATGGATTGCATTTCAACCCGCGAGGTATGGAGTTTATATACAGGTCATCACCGGAGTTCGCGGCCAGTAAAATAATCGTTATATAATAAAGACGCTATCCGTGAACTAGGTGACCTGGAATTTTCTTTAGTCCAGAAATATGTGAAAAGAAGATATTCAGCAATATAATTATGGTATGTCAATAATATATTCTTAATGTGTTTTCAACAATACAATGAGAAATATTATTTTTGATTAATTTAACAATAATTATTCCACCATATTGACTAATGTATTAAGCATGAGCGCGATGATTCTCGATACTGTTAATAATCGAATCAAATGGCAATGCTCGACAAACCACTAAAACAGGTTTGTTCAAGGAATGCGCCTATGAATACGGATACTTCGCGTGTGGCCGGTTGACTCATATGTTTTAATTTCACTTCAATTCTTCTTTTGGTTTTCTGTTTTGTTTCTATAGGTTTATGACCAGCAATATGTAATAATGTAAAATAAGCCACGAAAACTGGTGTGATGCAGCTAAGACCTGCACAGAAAAAGACATTCGCTATCCTTGATCTCATTCATTGAACTATCAACGCCGTATATCTTTTTAAAATATATTTCTTGTTAAATAAATGCTGTTTAATAAAAAAATGAATGTATTATCTGGCTTGGTTTTGTGTTCAAATGATATAAATAAAGTATCTACACAAGACATGTTCAATTCATTTATGTTCTTTTAATGTGTCTTTGCAAATCCATCCTGTCATAGTCAAAACCACATAAATACAGCACTTATTTAATAATGCATATAGATGTTATATTAATGTGTCTTTCCACCTGGAATTTCAACTATCCAATAAAGATTACTGTTCAATATAGCATTTCCAAAATTCATCTGTCTCGCCTCTGAAAGAATTGTGACCTCACAGTTATCTAAAAAACATAGTTTGAAAATATGTATACAAATTATCATAAATTATTACTGTCTTCAAGATAGCATTTATTATCATTCTGGCAATGTCAAACTCCATATTTTTTTTTTAGCATAAGACATGAATGCTTTTAAAGCATGAAGTCTGCTATCAAATGGTCTGTTTATTAAACTCAACTTATCAAAATCAACATATTTTATCTTTGATGTTCTGATTTTCTTAACGTTTCTGTTTGTGATTTTCATCATTTCTTTTGTGTTGAACTATTAAAATCCTCATTTTAAGTCTGAAGAATACTGAATTATTCCATTTTCTGATATCTCAAATCTTGGCTCCATGCTTTGGTTCTCAGTCTCTGTGATATATTCATTTTCTTCGACTTGTCCTTCCACTTTATCTATATTCTTCTGGGTCTCTTTAGTGGGATGGCTCTTCCCAAATATGGTTTCTACACTCTCTGTTCTACTTAATTCAGTGCTGCATAGCTGGTATCGGTGATTTGAATGTAATATTACTTGACTCCATTATTTGGTTGCTACTATCTCCTTCCATGAGTCTGCAGGATTGCCCCCATATACTTGTTTTCAGAACAGGTATACAACTCATACGATCTTAATCTGAGCTGTCGCAGTTTGACCGTTTATTCTGTTCATGTACAAATTTTCTTTATGATGCATCTTTAACGCGAGGCCAACTTCCGGAGGCCGCCACTGAGCGCTGTGTGTGCGATGTCACAAATACAATGTTCCTTCCGAAGCCCTCGGAAGACCAATTACAAAATAACAATATAATTAAATGATTTTCCTTAGGCTGTCTGCCTTATGGTTATAAACTAAAAAGTAATTGAGTTGCTGTGAAAATGTACAATGCGACAAACACAGGACCTTTTCCTCCACGAAGCTTCTTCTTTCAATTACTTTTAGCTTCAATAAAGCTGTAACCCTTCACCAAGCCTTCAGCAAAGCTTCCCTCACTTATTTGTACGACTTCTGTAAACTCCAACGACCTACACAAAAAAGTCATGCACATGTAACTTGAATTCTGCAGGCAGGGCAGCACCGTTTGAAGTCAACATAATTACCCAAATGCTCCAGAGAACTGTTCTTTAGAGTAACGTACCTTTTCTTCAGAAGTTCTCCCGCTCGTATCGCAAGAGATTCAGTGTCCTAACTTGCCAATATGCAATCGTTTTTATACTGGCGAACCAAGCGCCACCTAGCCAAGCAAATGGCGCTACAGTCTGCATCTGGAAACCACCAACGCTACCGAATTCCCTTCGAGTTGGACGTAGATTACCAATTGTGCTCTGTATTGTATAGAGATAATCGCTCATGAAATTCTCTTTGGCTCAGAAACAAGTTGAATATATATGCGGCATTTAACTAGACACATTCCTTATATTAAATGCTCCAAAAATACTAAATACATCATTTTTAACACAAACAATAAATTACTGTTTTATTTAACTAACATCTCAATATTGTTTACTTGGAAAGAGTAAAAGGGAGGGAATTATAATGTAACCAAGAAAAACAAACATGAATTGTCTAATTTTGAACCCGAAGCCTTTTTTGTCACACATCCTTTTTTTCCTTTAGATTTCTTCACTGGTACAATGACTTCTTGTGTACTTTCTTTGTGTAGAGTGTTCTCTAGGAATAAATGATACCTATGTTAAGTTTTCAGTGTACCACTTTCTGCACTTTCAAGCCTGATTACAGGAATATGTAACACAGTTTGTCTGTTATCACAGACAGTTGTTCTTCCTATTTGTCAGCAAGTTCATGTTTTCCTTCAACACGTGCCATAATCTTCAACAGCAAGTGATCTACTTCGACATTAGCTACCCTTACCTTCATGTCATAAGTGCATTTCTGCATGAAAATATGCTTTGCTACAATGTCTCTTGTTGTAATGATTCTATCTTTCAACGCATGTATATAAAACAATCTCTGATCAGTTGCAACAATCCATTCCTTCCTGGATATCCATCTTATGCTTGAAGACCATTCAAAATATCTGATTTGTAAACTTCAGGGAGCATTGACTCATTGTTCAATATTACAACCTGATCTTGAATACATGGAAACAAAAACATCTCTTGATCTTCAAGTCAGCAAATTTCTTCTATATGTTACAATCTTGTCTGCTGTATACTTGTTGTGAGGTATCTTATGAATTACTGCTCTTTTCCACTTCTCGACTGTAGGCTCAGATCTACGCATCAGGGTTGTTCATAGTTGGCGGCTATTTTTACTCAAGTTAATGATACACCAGGCAATGTCTCAAAATAACATTCAAAACTCTGAAGGGAATTGCAAATAGATTTTGTCACATGATTATCTAGTTGTACAAGATGTTCAGATTCTACAGCTTTTTCTTGATGGTATCTACCTTGTTAGTTGCACCCCACATATTATTGCCTTTGGTACCAGACATCTGTGTTGGAAGATTGATTGGTATCGTACTTCTTAATTTATAAGACGGTAAAATTAACCTCAAATTTTGGGGACCCGTCTTATGGGAGCGTCCTAATAATTATTTCAATTATTATTTTTAGATTTCTGAATGTAAATATTAATTATTACAGTCATAAACGGCTGAAAATAACAGTCTATATATTTTTATACAAATTGTTGGTTAAATTCATAATTTCAGCTAACCTTAATATATTTGTATCCAAATATATAATTAAATATATAACTTACATGTGCATTTTATGATGAAAGACGAAAGAAAACCACCGTTTGTGCACTGACACAATATATTGTGACAGAAGGGAGGCAACTCCAATTAGTGAATTACATCCCTTTACTTTAACTATCTTGATTTAGAACTCGTGTTTGATAATAAAAGTGCTTGCATGTATCGGCATTTACGATTTTATAAACTTAGTTATTGAAAATAAACTTTAAAATCTTTACAAGATTGTACATCCAGTTTTAACCATACTATATAAACGATTAACTGTTCCTATATTATCAATAGCAGGTACAGCTAAAATGACCTAGTGAAGAGGCCTGTGATCTGTAAATAAACACTGAACAACACACATAAGTTATTAATATGAGGTAAGTTCACCTAAAACTAAACATTGACATGCACATTTGTTACAAACAAGTACACATCATAGGGAAAATGCCTTGCTACATGAAGAAATTCATTATTTAGATACCCATTACAAAACACATTATTTGTGAACAAACCAGGACTGTTTAAAGCTGTCTAAACACACTTTGATTACCTAATTGCTATCACCATACAAAAGCATATGGTGTAATTTGATGTGTAATAATTCATGGAAAATCAAGTGCCAGTGTGGAAGGGTAAATGTTAGATAATAGCTCCTTAGAAAAGTCCTCACAACACATTAAAGACGAAACAATTTGAAACCAGTTCAGGCAATATCTGTCTGATTATAGTTGTGTTTGGTGAATTTACGTATTATAATTACATAACTTGAAGGTAAATGTGGTTTTGTTGAAAGAAAAAAGTTTCTATACGTATTTTGTTAACCCTGTCTTATAAGAAGGGTGATGCAAAATATGGCAAAATAAACGCAAAAGAGGCGGATCCATCTTATAAGGGTACCCAGGTTACATTTAAGTAGTAACCGAGTCGACAATGACCAATTGAGCGTTATATACATAGTGTAAATTGACATTGAAAACTTTCACAAAGGAAGGTCTTGACCACTGTACCAATCACTGGACATTTTCTCAGATGCCAGTGTTGCCATTTATTATGTCCACAAAGATGGCAAGGTTTATGTCTTTAAAGATTCAACATTACTCGCCTAAATGAGAGTACGGGAAAGGTATAGCAGCATAGTAGTGCTATATACCCAGATTCTCCACCACTTTACAAAGGAAGTTCTTGACCTCTGTGAGTTAAACTCCTTTAAGGGAATTAACTCAAACACTGAATTTACATTCAATAATATGATTTTAATTACAAAATATACACATAATGACGCATGTCCCTAGTTTTACAAAAGTGTTCAGTTACAGATTTCGGCAAGTTTCTAACTGCCCAATGTTCAAACTATATATATTAGTCTTTTTGTTGACATGTGGTTACTTCTTTTTAATCTGTTATAAACAGTTTCAATAAACTTTGAAAGGCATTATGACACATCAAAACATGGATATAACAAAAGGATGATTAATGAATATTAATTCTACAAACTGTGAATTGCAAGATTATAATATAAGATTTCAACAAAAGTATTAACAAACACTATTTTTATGCCCCCGAAGGAGGGCATATAGTGATCGCACTGTCCATCCATCTGCCTGTCTGCCACACTTTGCGTTTAGGTTTTGAAAAATGCTCATAACTTCTATGTCGCTTCAGATGTAACCTTCATATTTGGTATGCATGTGTATATGGACAAGGCCTTTCCTTTGACCTTAACCTGCGTTTAGGTTCGAAATCTGCGTTTAGGTTTCGAAAAATGCTCATAACTTCTATCAAAGCGTTCATTGGGGGCATATGTCATCCTATGGGGACAGCTCTTGTTTAATCTTGATATTTAGGAATCAAAAAGTTTCTCTTATTAAGGCATCATTGCCATTAAAAGATTAAACTGCACAAAAAACTATCTGATTATATACAAAATTTTAACAAACTAATAAGGTCAAAATAAGTCCTTGTGACATAACCATAACATCGTGTTAACAACATACCGCAAGGAAGACAGTGATTGGCATCGCTACTATTGGATATTCATCAAAGGCCCGATATCACAAAGAAATAATGTTTTGCTACATAACTTGTAAAATCGGCACTGTACGTTCGGTCAGATCGGAGCCGACCTAGCATTTCTAAGAGTTCGAGAAGTGTTTTCTTGTAGTTTATGTTGGCAAGTAGCCGTTTTGAGCTCATCTATTTTTATGTCCCCCACTATAGTAGTGGGGGACATATTGTTTTTGCCCTGTCTGTTGGTCTGTTTGCGCCAACTTTAACATTTTGCAATAACTTTTGCTATATTGAAGATAGCAATTTCATATTTGGCATGCATGTGTATCTCATGAAGCTGCACATTTTGAGTGGTGAAAGGTCAAGGTCAAGGTCATCCTTCAAGGTCAGAGGTCAAATATATGTGGCCAAAATCGCTCATTTTATGAATACTTTTTCACTTTTGAAGATAGCAACTTGATATTTGGCATGCATGTGTATCTCATGGAGCTGCACATTTTGAGTGGCAAAAGGTCAAGGTCAAGGTCATCTTTCAAGGTCAAATGTCAAATTTATGGTGTCTGTCCGTCCGAAAACTTAAACATTGGCCATAACTTTGTCAATATTGAAGATAGCAACTTGATATTTGGCATGCATGTGTATCTCATGGAGCTGAACATTTTGAGTGGTGATAGGTGAAGGTGAAGGTCATCCTTCAAGGTCAAATGTCAAATATATGGCGTCTGTCCGTCCGAAAACTTAAACATTGGCCATAAATTTGTATCTCATGAAGCTGCACATTTTGAGTGGTGAAAGTTCAAGGTCAAGGTCATCCTTCAAGGTCAAAACATAAATCAAATCAAAGCGGCGTTCTCATGAAGCTGCACATTTTGAGTGGTGGAAGTTCAAGGTCATCCTTCAAGGCCAAGGTCATCCTTCAAGGTCAAAAGTAAAAAAAAAAAAAAAAAATTCAAAGCAGCGTTATCATGAAGCTGCACATTTTGAGTGGTGAAAGTTCACGGTCAAGGTCATTCTTCAAGGTCAAGGTCATCCTTCAAGGTCAAAGGTCAAAAAAATTAATTCAAAGCGGTGTTAAGAAGCTGCACATTTTGAGTGGTGAAAGTTCAAGGTCAAGGTCATCCTTCAAGGTTAAGGTCATCCTTCAAGGTCAAAGGTCAAAGAAAAAAAAAATCAAAGCAGCATTATCATGAAGCTGCACATTTTGAGTGGTGGAAGTTCAAGGTCAAGGTCATCCTTCAAGGTAAAAAAAATAAAAAATTAAAGCGGCGTTCTCTTGAAGCTGCACATTTTGAGTTGAGGAAGTTCAAGGTCAAGGTCATCCTTTAAGGTAAAGGTCATCCGTCAAGGTCAAAGGAAAAATAAATTAATTAAAGCGGTGTTCTCATGAAGCTGCACATTTAGAGTGGTGGAAGTTCAAGGTCAAGGTCATTCGTCAAG
The DNA here is from genome assembly GCF_020536995.1 of Dreissena polymorpha. Lineage (NCBI taxonomy): Eukaryota > Metazoa > Mollusca > Bivalvia > Myida > Dreissenidae > Dreissena > Dreissena polymorpha. The sequence continues at coordinate 20,894,872 of NC_068369.1, read as the reverse complement.
GTCATAGGTAAAAAAAATAATAATTTCAAAGCGGCGTTATCATGAAGCTGCACATTTTGAGTGGTGGAAGTTCAAGGTCAAGGTCATCCTTCAAGGTCAAGGTCATCCTTCAAGGTGAAATGTCAAAAAAATAATATTTCAAAGCGGCGTTCTCATAAAGCTGCACATTTTATGTGGTGGAAATTCAAGGTCAAGGTCATCCTTCAAGGTCAAAGGTAAAAAAATAAAAAATAAAAATTCAAACAGGCGCGAAAGGGGGGCATTGTGTTTCTGACAAACACATCTCTTGTTTTTTTCAAACATGGTTAAAAAACACAAATATTTATTTTTATTATTATGCCCCCCTTCGAAGAAGAGGGGGTATATTGCTTTGCTCATGTCGGTCGGGCTTTCGGTCTTGTCAGTCGGTCCGTCCACCAGGTGGTTGTCAGACGATAACTCAAGAACGCTTAGGCCTAGGATCATGAAACTTCATAGGTACATTGATCATGACTCACAGATGACCCCTATTGATTTTGAGGTCACTAGGTCAAAGGTCAAGGTCACTGTGACCCGAAATAGTAAAATGGTTTCCGGATGATAATTCAAGAACGCTTTTGCCTAGGATCATGAAACTTCATAGGTAGATTGATCATGACTAGCAGATGACCCCTATTGATTTTCAGGTCAATAGGTCAAATGTCAAGGTCACGGTGACCCGAAATTCTAAAATGGTTTCCGGATGATAATTCAAGAACCCTTATGCCTAGGATCATGAAACTTGATAGGTAGATTGATCATGACTAGCAGATGACCCCTATTGATTTTCAGGTCACTAGGTCAAAGGTCAAGGTCACGGTGACCCGAAATAGTAAAATGGTTTCCGGATGATAACTCAAGAACGCTTATGCCTAGGATCATGAAACTTGATAGGTACATTGATCATGACTCGCAGATGACCCCTATTGATTTTCAGGTCACTAGTGATAAGTGACAAAAACCATGTTTATAACAGTGACAAAAAACATATTTACAAAATGGCTGTCACTACAACTTAGAGCCCATATGGGGGGCATGCATGTTTTACAAACAGCCCTTGTTTTATTTTTGAAATACCGTCCAACCATCCCACCCAAGAATTCTCCCCCCCCCCCCCGCAAAAAAAATAATTTTTTGTTGCATTTTTTTTGCATTTTTAGCTCACCAGACTGATAGCTGGGGGTGAGCTATTGTGATCACCCGCCGTCCGTCCGTCCGTCTGTCTGTAAACAATTTGTAAACATCTTCTTCTACTAAACCATTGAGCCAATTTCAACTAAATTTCATGTGGAGCATCCCTAGGTCATGGGACAAAAGAATTGTTAAAAAAAATTTGATCACATAACCAAGATGGCCGCCATGACCATATATGGTAAAAACCTTAAAAAATCTTCTTGTCAGAAACCGCTCATCAGATTTTCAAAAAATTTCACAGGGATGACCTTTGAAGGCTCCCCTGAAAAAGTTGTTCAAAGAAATTTGATTCGTCAAAAAACATGGCCGCAGGAGCTCGTTGAACTTTGCATGTTTATGCGTTTTTGCCTATTTTGTGAAAACTTTCAAAAATCTTCCACATTTTTTGTCCGATCCTTTTCAAATTTGCACAGTGTCTTTATATCAATGAGGACACGAACCCTACAAAAAAATGAGCATTATTGGTCCATTAAGTACAGAATTACCTCCCCTTGAATTGAGAAAATGGTGTTTATGCAATAAAGTCCAAATTTTTCATCCAATTCTTTCCAAACTTGTTTATATATCAGATTAAAGAGAATAAAATTTTCTTTATTATGTTTTTTCTTTCATGAAAATCCATAAAGAATAAGTGTTTTTAATCATTGCTTAATTAATGAACAATGCGAATTATCGGTATTGATTTTTTTCCTGATATGCCATCCCAGATATTAACCGCTTTCAGCTGTAGACTGTGCATCAATACATCGCCGTGTTATTGACCTGAAAAATTCATACGCAGTCGGCATTAAAACCGGTCATCGAGACAAATTACTGATGTGAAAACAAATCGTAAACAAATCGTACATCGTAGAGGATTAAATAAACAATTACATCTGATTAAAGATTAAAGATTGCTGCCGATTTAAATCAATTTGATTACTTTTTGCGTATATTTGATGCCGAATGGGAAGCTGTGTTTAGACTTAAGTTGAGAAAAATGGCAACGAGATACTTGCCTGTTGGTAGCTAAAGAAACTTCAGCGTACAGTTTATAATGGGTGGCCATTCCCCGCTGTAGTCTACGGGCGGGTAGTGAACTGGTTGAGAAAAGTGGAAGCTTTGTGGAAAAGCGGTTTGAGAAGTTTGTAAGAAAACCCTGAATTATCAGTCTTGTGGGAAGAAGGCATTGCGTCTCCACGCAGAGGGCCCTTATCACATAAAGAATATAAGAACCATCAAGACCAACCAGGTAGGGTTTTAATTTTTTTAAACTAACACCCCGAATTTGGTCGTATTTTCTGTTGCTAAAGTTTACTGTTTAGGTTGTTTAGCATAAAAAATCGGCAAGATAGATCTAGCAAATTTGCCAATTTTTTTTTACGCCATTTTTGCTGACTTGGACAGGTCTTTTTTAGTTAAATAAAATGTTTTATTGTCCCCAACATATGAGCCCAGCAGCAAGAAATGTTGTTTTTTTTACTTTTTGTAAAACAAATATGGGCAACCTACCGTAATCCAAATTCGCCGACACCTTAATTCGACGATGTTCTATTTTTATCGATTAAATGGATGATTATTGTCTTGGAATCATTTCAAAGTAATACAGCCGAGTTTAAAATTATTATTATGTGCTATTAAACATTCATTATTTCTTAAATTATTTGCTAAATATTGCTTCATGTAACCGTTACATCGTCAAATTTGGGTCACACCAGGATACAATTATTTAGCATTCAAACAACGATTGGGATAAAAACTAGGGGAACCCATGCTAAAATTTTCAATTTTAACTGTTTAGCAGAAGCCACCATACCCTATTTTCTTAGGTGTATGTGGAGGCTTCTGGCAGCATGATTCTGTGAATATAAATGGTGACATTTGATTCTGCATTAATTAAACATGTATTATTGACTTTTTTAAAGTATGTGTGAAAAATATAATTTGTAACCACTGTTACAGGTTTTATCTGGTTCTTCAAAAGCAACACCTGCAGTCGAGTCCATGCCAGACAGAGGGTGCATGTGAATGAATTGCCTTTTGACTAACTTTGTGTTCTTTATCAAATACATGAAGATTTTTAAATATATGTTTATGTTGTTTTTTTAAGAAAATAGAATCACCAGAACAGGTACAGGCACCCTTTAAATGTGTCGAATCCAGGAGCTTCTGGGGGCCTCTGGCCCCCTTGTCCCCTGGACCCACCCAGGGCCCTGCGGCCCCCTGGCCCCCAGCTTTAAGTTCAGGATTTTCAAAATATCCCACTTTGACCCCTGCAAATGCTTTGCTAAAACTTTGGCTACAGTTTCTAAAATTTGGCTACACAAAATTCCATTTGGCTAAAATGTTGGCCACAGAAATTTTTGGGCAAGAGGAGCCCTGTTTGGATTGTATTTGGGTCATCTGGGGTCAGCAACTAGGCACTAGGTCAAATAATAGAAAAACTTGTGTCTTATTAGACCCATATACAATCCCAATTATCTTGTTGGAAGATAATGTAATAAATGACCACACCCCCACACTTTACACCCCTCTCCACTCCACCCCTCCCTCCTTTGTGATTGAAATTGAGATAGGTCTCTACACCTTTAAAAAGAAAAATAGATGAGCGGTCTGCACCCGCAAGGCGGCGCTCTTGTTATTTTTTCGGCGTAAGCTGTATTAAGCCAGCTTTTCACCTTAGCCTGACCTTTGTTAGCGTCCAATAGAATTCAAATAAAACTTCCCGCGGCCAAGTACAGATGAATACACTTCATTGACTGCATTGGCTGATTTGAGAATACGACCAGAACATTGGAAACTTGTCCGCGTCTTTGTAACACTGTTTTACTGCGTGTTCAGCATGAAACAACTTTATATCTAATGATAGAGGTCACAGTTTTCATCAGATTTTATTGAAATATAGTCAGAATGTTTGTCTTGTTAAAATCTGGATTGGGATTGACTTTGGGTCATCTAGGGTCAAAAACTAGGTCAGATTTAAAAAACAAACTTTTGTAGACAGTAGAGGTCACAGTTTTCATTAAATCTTTATGAAATTTGGCCAGAATGTTAATCTTGATGAAATCTGGGTTGGGATTGTATTAGGGTCATCTGGGGTCAAAAACTAGGTCAAATCATAGAAAAACTTTGTGAAGACAATAGAGGTCATAGTTTTCATATGATCTTAATGAAATATGGTCAGAATGTTTATCTTGATAATATCTGATTTTGGATCGTATATGGGTCATCTGGGGTCAAAAATTAGGTCACCGGGCAAATTCTAGTAAAACCTTGTGTAGATGAAAGAGGTCACAGTTTTCATCACGTCTTAATGAAATTTTGTCAGAATGTATTAATTTATGAAATTTGGCTTGGGATTGTATATGGGTCTAATAAAATTTAAGTTCATGAAGCAAGGTTAGTCAGGTGAGCGATTCAGGGCCATCATGGCCCTCTTGTTGGAAGATAATGTAATAAATGACCACACCCCCACACTATACACCCCTCTCCACTCCACCCCTCCCTCCTTTGTGATTGAAATTGAGATAGGTCTCTACACCTTTAAAAAGAAAAATAGATGAGCGGTCTGCATCCGCAAGGCGGCGCTCTTGTTATTTTTTCGGCGTAAGCTGTATTAAGCCAGCTTTTCACCTTAGCCTGACCTTTGTTAGCGTCCAATAGAATTCAAATAAAACTTCCCGCGGCCAAGTACAGATGAATACACT